>NC_081559.1:87886558-88186558 GCF_022355385.1 Mustela nigripes | reverse complement strand
ACAAAATCAGAACTTTTAGAAGTCTGCTTCACTAAGGGACATCGTTCTAGAGGCTAAGCAGGGGCAGATCCCTCATGTGGACAGTGTGATGTCAGGTCCCATGGGGTCACAGAAAGATTGGGGGTGTCTGAGTGTGGCAGAGCTGCCAGGTATTGGAGCGGGGAAGCCAGTTATAGGACAGAGCTGAAGAGTGAGCTTTCAAATCAGTGTTAAACTTCTCTTCAAGCAGGGACCCCACAAGTGGCAGATCCAGGGAGACTCACATTCTTCCTTCAGGAGGAGCAGTGCAGCAGGAAACTTTGGTTTGGAGACTCCAAACAGGGTGATGCCCCATAGATAGAAATGTTCGGTCACAGGCCAGGTGAGCTAGGAGTGTGGCTGGAGACCAGGGGACAGAAGTGATTGGCTACTTATCTCTGAGAGCACACTGGGGAGTGGTGTCCCGAGCTCTCAGCTCATCTGGGCCAGATATTGGGAGGCCACCATTTTCATTCCCATCCTCCAAAGTGTACAGAAGGCATGCAGGGAACAAAAGCTCCAAGAGAAAACCTGAGTGGATTACTTAGCCCAGTCCCTGGCAAGAGTGGTACAATTCCACCTTGGGCAAAGCATTTAAGAATCACTGCAACAGGCCCCTCCCCCGAAGATCAGCAAGAACATCCATCCAAGACCAAACTCATTGATTAAGGAGAACTGTGGAACGCCACAGTTAGGGGAAAGCATGTATAGAATTCATGGCTTTTCCCCTAAGATCCTTTAGTCTTGAAAAGTTAATTTTCAAAAAATTTATTCTTTTTCCTTATTCAATTTTTTTAACTTTTCTTCTTTCCTCTTTTAATTTTTTAACTAGTTTATCTTAACAATACCTTTTTTAAAAAAATCTTTTTAAACCCTCATTGTTATAGTCATATTTCAACACTTCATTGTATTTAACCTTATTTTTTGGGTACCTATAGGTTTTTTCTTTTCTAAAAAATTTTGGGATACAATTTCTTCTATTATATAAAAATATACACTAATCTAGCACATGACTTTGTTCTAGTCTCAAGCCTGAGCACATTCCTGCCTCTTTTTGTTTTTCTTTCTTTTTCCAACCAACTTATCAATTCCTTTTTTAGAATTCCATCCCTTCCTCATGTTTACCCTTATGTTTGTGTGTATATATATATATATATATATATATATATATATATTTCTCTTTCTTTAAAATTTTGGAACATAGTTTCTTCTAAAAGACTAAAATTCATCCAAAATCGGGTGGGTGGCTCTATTTATTCACCAGTCTAATATATATATAATACACACACACACACACACACACACACATGTGCATATATATGTATATACATTTCTCCCTCCCCCCTTTCTTCTCTCCCCAGTTTTGGATCTCTTCTGATTTGGTTAGTGAACATTTTTCTGGGGTCTTTGCCACCCTGTTAGTATTTCATTCTCTAGTTCATATATTCTTATCTGGATAAAATGACAAGGCAGAAAAACTCACCACATGAAAAAGAACACACAGATAGTACCAATGACTGGGGACCTAATCAATACGGTCATTGGTAATATGTCAGAACTAGAGTTCAGAACGACAATTTTCAAGATGTTAGCTGAGCTCAAAAAAGGCATGGAAGATGTTAGAGAAATCTTTCTGGAGAAACAAAATCCCTTACTGGAGAAATAAAAGAGCAAAAATCTAACCAAGTTGAAATAAAAAAAGCTATCAATGAGGTGCAATAAAAAATGGAGGCTCTTACTGCTAGGATAAATGAGGCAGAAGAGAGAATTAGTGACATAGAAGACCCAATGACAGAGAATAAAGAAGCTGAGCAAAAGAGAAACAAACAACTACTGGACCATGAAGGGATAATTCAAGAGATAAGTGCTACCATAAGATGAAACAATATTAGAATAACTGGGATTTCAGAAGAAGAAGAAAGAGAAAGGGGGGCAGAAGGTATCCTGGAGCTAAATATAGTAGAGAACTTCCCTAATATGGCAAATGAAACAAGCATCAAAATCCAGGAGGCACAGAGAACCCCCCTCAAAAACAATAAAAATAGATCCACACCTTGTCCTCTAATAGTAAAGCGTAAAAGTCTCAGGGACAAAGAGAAAATTCTGAAAGCAGTTCAGAACAAGAAGTCTGTAACATATAATGATAAAAATATGAGATTGGCAGCAGACTTATCCACAGAGACCTGGCAGGCCAGAAAGGACTGGCATGATATCTTCAGAGCACTAAATGAGAAAAATATGCAGCCAAGAATATTATATCCAGCTAGGCTATCATTGAAAATAGAAGGAGAGATTAAAAATTCCAGGATAAACAAAAATTAAAAGAATCTGCAAACACAAAACCAAGCCTACATTGAAAGGAGTCCTCTAAGCAGAAAGAGCCTAAAAGTAGTAGATCAGAAAGGAACAGAGATAATATACAGTAACAGTCACCTTACAGGCAATACATTGGCACTAAATTCATATATTTCAATAGTTACCCTGAATGTAAATGGGCTAAATGCCCCAATCAAAAGACACAAGGTATCGAAATGGATTAAAAAACAAAAAAACAAACAAAAGAATCCAACAATATGCTGTCTACAAGAAAGTGATTTAAGACCCAAAGACACCTCCATATTTAAAGTAAGGGGGTGGAAATCCCGACTATCAGGCTAATGGACAACAAAAGAAAGCTGATGTGGCAATCCTTATATCAGATAAATTAGATTCTAAGCCAAAAACTAGTTAGAGATGAAGAGGGACACTATATCATACTTAAAGGCTCTGTCCAACAAGAAGATCTAACAATTTTAAATATCTATGCCCCAACACAGGAGCAGCCAACTATATAAACCAATTAATAACAAAATCAAAGAAACACATCAACAATAATATAATAATAGTAGGGGACCTCAACTGAAATGGACAGATCATCTAAGCAAAAGATCAACAAGGAAATAAAGACTTTAAATGACACACTATACCAAATGCATCACAGATATGTTCAGAACATTCCAGAAGACATGGTGTATATATATATATATATATGTATATATCTATATATACATATATATAGATATACAATGGAATACAATGCAGCCATCAAAAGAAATGAAATCTTGCCATTCGCAACAACGTGGATGGAATGAGAGGGTATTTTGCTGAGTGAAATAAGTCAATTAGAGAAAGACAATTATCACATGATCTCCCTGATATGAGGAATTTGAAAGGCAGAGTGGGCAGTTTGGTGGGTAGGGAAGGAAAAAAATGAGACAAAATGGCATCAGGAGGGAGACAAATCAAAAGTGACTCTAAATCTCACAAAACAAACTGAGGGTTGCTGGTGGAGATGGGGTGTGGAAAGGGTGGTTGGGTTATGGACTTTGGGAATGGTATGTGATATGGTGAGTGCTCTGAAGTGTATAAGCCTGACGATTCACAGGCCTGTACCCCCGGGGGCAATTAATACACTGTAGATGATATATGATACCGAGAATAAACCCTAAAGTAAAATATAGATTTTGGGTGATGATGATGTGTCACAGTAGGTTCATCAATTTTAACAAATGTGCTACACTGTTGGAGAATGTTGATAATGGTGGACACTATGAAATCTGGGATTAGGGAGTACATATGAAATCTCTGTACCTTCCTCTTAATTTTGGTATATACCTAAATCTTTTCTAAAAACTAAGTGTATTTAAAAAATAAATTATAACACAATATGGCAACAATTTTACGTTTTTGCAGGTTTAGAGTTAGCCTACATTAGGTTGCTAGAAAAAAAAAAGTAACAAAGATCTGATGAGGGGATAAGATTCTAGGACTCTAAAACTTAGACAGACTTATTTAAAAATCTTCATCTAGACTCCTCTAGGTGTCTGAGTCAAAGCATCACAAGCAAATGTCATTTTTCTAACATTTCTTTTTGTGATTTTGGTAAGAACGGATGATGAAAACTAAATTATAAATACGACTTAATTTTCTACTTGATTTGATGGATCAATGGAGATAAACATTATATTGAATTCAGAAAGGAAGCAGGTCTCCAAAAAATCATTAGCTTAGTATATCTTTGTGGGCTTAGTATTCTTCTTATTGCTAACTACAGAAGTCAACTTCATTTCCTTAAAATTCAGTATGAAATGATTAGAATTTAAGAAAACAAATTTCTTTGTAGGAGCGCTGATGCTTTTAACAGAACTCTCCTACTGAGCGACCCATCTGAATTTAAGAAGCTGGCTTTTAAGGACAATAAACATGTGAACAGAGTAAGACAAGTATCTCTCAGTCCTCAAGCAAGATTGCATGCCGTGGGGGCAGTGAGGCAGAAGCTATAAAAATTGTCTATTATGAACAAATATGTTATGAGAATGTCAGACTATCTCATTTAATTTGCCAACCAATCATTAAGATAAGCATTACTGTCATTTACAGATGAGAAACATGATGTCCAAAGGTCCCATACTCCATCAGAGACTTAGATCGGTAGGTGAAATCTAAACTTTTTCAAACTTACTATGACTAATGACTTTGAAAATTCTTTGGAAAACCAAGATTCACAGTTTCCTAATATATTACATGGACAATGATATTTTACCCTCCATTTATTCTAGGCATTTCCAGTGAGGGAGGAGGTAGTATGAGAGAGGTGGTAAGAAGCCACCAAAACTAAATGCCGTGAGCTACCTGAAATTCTCCTACATTATCCACATCTCCCACTTTAGAGTTAATTTCTCATAGTTTTCTCTGATCCCCAAAACTAGGTTAGGTTGCCTGCACTCCCTTGTAATACTTTAAGTTAGCTGTTTGTTAGCTAACTTTCTAAGCAGTAAACTCTCAAGGCAAGGGATCATGTCTGCTCCACGAAGGCACAATTCCACCACCATGACTTTATTCCCAGTGCCTGGAATGTTTTCTAAATATATAGTTAAAATAATAAGAAAAATTTGAAATCATGTAAGTAGTGTTGCTTCCAGTCTAAGTATCTGTTCTGAGCAAGATACTTGTCCTGCCTCCTCCTTTCCACCTTCTGCTTGATATTTTTATCATTTAACTTGAAGCGTAACTTGGGTTTGTTTAAGCAACCGTTTCGGTAATTGGACTTCAAACCGAGAGAACTGAATCTAAGGTTAATATATCAAACCAAGGCTATGGCCAAATCCTCTGTCTTCCTATAGGCAATCCATATCCTTCATGTGACCCTTGCAGAGACTGGATTCTCAACCAGCTATGTGATTAAATCCTCTGTTCCCACCAAGAGGGAAGTCACTAACAAGCTAAGGAAAAAACGGCACGAGAGAAGAGCAATCCTACCCCATGTCAAGGCATTCATAAGAAGGATCAATACAATCTTCAAAAGCACCCACAAAAAAACAAAAATAATATTCTAACCTCATCCAAGCTCTCTTGCACCCTATGGCTAACAAAAGGCAATATTCTAACACCCACAGCAGTAGCTTAACATTCCCTGCTGCTTTGGAAAGTGTTATATTGGACAAATGGGCCACATTGTGGCTATCGGATTAAGAAGCATCTGCAGAATCTCAAACGATCACATGCAGGAAGCTACAGGTGTTGAGCACAGAACAGAGAGCGCCAACTGTATTGATTTCCACTGTGCTCAAGGCAAAGGTGAAAAGAATGAGACTGTTAGAAAAAATACTAAGTCCCTAGCATAAAGGAACAGAAAGTCTCTTAAGCAAACCTGCAGAAATAAAATCAAACTTCCAAACAAAAATCCTCATAGTAGATTCTGTAACAGACTTAAACTGTCATATTCAGAACTTCCTTGCATCTTGAACTACAGGTTCCCACTTGAATTCCAACTTAGTATTTTATGGAGTTTTGGTTGTGTTTTCATTTTAAAATTTTTATTTATTTATTTGAGAGAGAAAGCAGGAACAGGGGAGGGGCCAAGGGTGAGGGAGAGAGACAAGCAGACAGCTCTCTGAATGGAAAGCCCTGCCCAGAGCTTGATTCCAGGACCCTGGATCATGACTTGAGCCAAAGTCAGATGTTTAACTGACTGACCTACCCAGGCCCCTACTCATTTTAATTTAGGAAAGATTTCTCCCAGCCCTTACCCCAGACTAATCAAATAGAAGACAATCTGAAAGCTACAGTAAAACATGCTGTCAAGACAAAAGTAGAAAAAAAAATCACTAATTAGTAACTACAATGACAAAACATGCACAAGGGCTGTTGAAATCACTGTCTCCAGTCATGTTTTGAATTACCAGTCATGATTTCCCTTACTATGCAGTTTACTATCAAACATGCATATTATATTACCTTTTTGAAGTGCTCTCCAATCTCTTTTAACTTGCTCTAATTATGTCGTACTTTCCTGCATCTCTATGATTTATTTTTTAAGATTCATATTACAGTACTCTACTTTTCTTAGATGGTCACTAATATGTTGTGATCACCCCCTATCTTATGACTTTTTTTTTAATGTCAAACACCAAATTTTAAGTACATTTTAGTAAACTGTGGAAATATTTGAGAAAATTTGTTTGTTAAAGAAAAAAATATCATTACCTAGTATTTATAAAATGAATAAAGACTCAACACTTAAAGCAATGATTAGCAAGTGAATATTTCCAATTCTTCACCACTCAATTCAGACATCTGGCTTCTGTCATTATTTTCTTTAGTTTCTGTTACTCTTTACCATCAATGTATTTCTTGTGGATGGTTCTCCCACTGTGACTACCCCATTTTAATCTGTCAGTATAACCCTACCTAACTAAGCCTAGTCCATTATTATTATTTCTATGTCTTAAATACTTCTTAAAGAGATTCAGACTGATAATTGTCAGTGCCATACTATTCAATCTTTACACAAAATACAGATTTAATTTGAAGTTATTCCCCAAGTCTGGTTTAAAACAAACATTTTCAAATTACAATTAAGCTACTTGAGAATAGCAGGGAGGGAGGGCTTTAATATTATTTATTTTGATATAACACCAAAGAGAATTGGGGATTTAATGCAGGATGCAGACTAAATGGAGCTAGAGAGATAATGGTCAACCATGAAATAAAAATTGATCAATGTTGCTCAAAGTTGGTCTGGTTCTGTGTCAGTTAGTCTCAATGGAAGTATTTAAGGAGAGTGTACCATGAGAATGTATTGTGTTAAGTGCTGCAGGAGTTCCACAAAAGCATAAAGCCTTTCTCTTGGATAGCATCGTCCTTTTCCATAGCATCATAAAAGAAAACAACAAGCCTAAAACTATTAGCTTCTAAATATGTTCTGGATTTAATAAGGATCAAATCTGTTTATGTTTTTGACATTTTCTCCACTACTAAATTGACGTCCTTCTCCAAATTAAGAATTTTCCACCTGAACAGTATTTTGGATATTCTGCTGTACCCTTTCATTTATATATTGCTTTTGTCATCCCTGAAAATAAGGTGATAATTAGCTTCTTGTAATTTCTTGTAAACACAGGAAACTATGTAATACATAATAACTCAAAGGAGAAAGCTTTGCAAAACTGTGGGGATGCTAGTACTCTGAGTTGGCCTGTTCTCGCTTTAACAATTGTAATTGTGTATTCCATTCACAGCCATATCATCAAAATGACAGAGGTGAATATTCTGGTTATAAGAAAAGAACTATAAACATGTATATGGATATGGAATTAATAGACCCACAGAGGTCAACACACCCTTGAGACAGAGATATTACTTTCAAATCATTATTACAGCAGACTTGCTTGGGGATAGATGGTTAGGTATCTAGAATCCAGCATATAAAGTTAGCCTCAAATATTAAATATGAAGTATTTTCTGGGTCTTTCTTTTCCCGGGAAGTGATTTCCTTTGAATTCACCAATATAATTCCAGAAATAATTAATGCAATAGTCTTGCTATACTTTTTTTTTTATTGTAGTAGAATATACTAACATAAAATTTATCATTTTAACCACTTTTAAATGTACAATTCAGTAACATTAAGTACATTTGCAATGCTGTGTATCACTATCCATTTTCAGAACCTTTTTATCATCCCAAACAGAAACATTGTCCTCATTAAACATATATTTATTTTATCAATATTCTCATGCACAGTCAACTACATTGAAAGACTGCCGAAGTTATGAAGGTAAACTATAAAAAATAAGCAATCTAAAGAAAATTAACCACATGTGCTAAAATTCTTGGGTTAACATACCAGAAAGTAACATAGAATTCATATTATACACTGTTCCATTTAAACATTTGTGTCCAAAGAAAGGAAAAGTATACCAATCATTTATTACCCTGATTACAATTCCAAAGAGATTAACGACAGAACTTTGGTTGAAATAATTAAACATGAGTAACTGTTTCCCTTATACTTTTTCCCCCACACATTCTCAAGATAAAGTATTTAGAAAACAAACAAGCCCACTGGGAGAATGAGCTCTGAGAGTAACTGAAGTACACTAGCAGTGCCCATTCTGATATAATGTGCTCATATAAATTCTATCAAAAAAAGGTACATCTAAAAACATATTGTTCTCTTTCCAACAAAACAATGCTATAATTGTAGAGTTGTATTCCTGAGCAGGACTCTGCATGGAATAAATCACAGATATGACCAACAAGATGTCATAAAAGCAAAGCTATAAAAACTATAAACCTTTGTAATCATTTGAAATAGTAAAATTACACTCCTTTATAGAATTTAACAGCTAGAAGGGATTTTAGAATATTGCCAAGTTCAGGTCCCCTTTTTTATGGATGGAAAAAACTAGGTCTAGAAAAAATGAGTGACATTCCTTTAATTTACCAAAGTAGCTCATAGGAATATGCACTACAAACTGAAGATTTCTTCATTTTAACCAGTTGTTCCTCTTACATATCTCAATGCTTCTCTTATAATATTTTAGTAATTATGATTGTACATCAATTATATACCATAAATATTGAATGGGATATATATGCAATATATAAAAATGTAGCTTTAATATATAAAAGTTGTATACAACTAATAGTCTCGCTAAATTTGTATTACATTAATAAATTATTTAATCTTTCTTGATTTTTAAAAATATTTTATTTATTTATTTGACAAAGAGAGAGAGATCATAAGCAGACAGAGAGGCAGGCAGAGAGATAGGAGGAAGCAGGCTCCCTGCTGAACTGAGAGCCAGACACGGGCTCCATCCCAAGACCCTGAGATCATGACCTGAGCCAAAGGCAGAGGTTTAACCCCTTGAGCCACCCAGGTGCCCCTAATCTTTCTTGAATTTTGACAGACTCTTGGTGGTGTAACTGGAATGGCTCATTTCTACTCAGGGTAACCCAGGAAAGTTGGACTAGATCATTGATTTTTCCTGTCAATAAGATTTAGAATGTAGAGACATTCTAAAATATTTATCATTCATTAATTTATTTACTGTTATCATAAAATCACCATTTTTTATCATGTCCAGTTAGCCACTATATAGTACATTAGTTTTTGATGTAACGTTCAATGATGCATTAGTTATGTATAACACCTAGTGCTCATCACAGCAGGTGTTCTCCTTAATACCCATCACCCTGTTAGCCCCTTCCCCCAACCTCCTCCCACTGAAAACCTCAGTTTGTTTCCTGGGGTTCATAGTCTCTCATGGTTCATTTCCCTCTCTGATTTCCTCTCCCTTCAGATTTCCCTCACTTCCTCTATGGTCCCCTGTGCTATTTCTTATGTTCCACATATGAGTGAAACTGTATGATAATTGTCTTTCTCTGCTTGACTTACTTCACTTAGCGTAATCCCCCAGTTCTCATCCATTTTGATGTAAATGGCAAGTATTCATCCTTCCTGATGGCTGAGTAATACTCCATTGTTTATGGACCACATCTTTATTAATTCACCTGTTGAGGGGGAATCACAGCTCCTTTCACAGTTTGGTTATTGTGGACATTGCTGCTATGAACACTGGGGTGCATGTGCCCCTTCTTTTTATGGCATCTGTATCGTTGGGGTAAATACCTAGTAGTGCCATTGTTGGGTCATAGAGTAGCTCTATTCTTAGCATCTCGAGGAACCTCCATGCTGTTTTCCAGAGTGGCTATACCAGCTTGCATTCCCACCATCAGTGTAAGAGGGTTCCCCTTTCTCCACATCCTCGCCAAAATTTGTTGTTTCCTGTTTTGTTAATTTTTTCCATTCTAAGGTGTCTAAGGTAGTAGGTATCTCATTGTGGTTTTTATTTGTATTTCCCTGATGGCTGGTGGTGTGGAGCATTTTTTCATGTGTATGTTAGCCATTTGTATGTCTTCTTTTGAGAAATATCTGTTCATTTCTTCTTCCCATTTTTTGGCTGGGTTGATTTTTGAGTGTTGAGTTTGAGAAGTTCTTTACAGATCTTGGATATCAGCCCTTTATCTGTAATGTCATTTGCAAATATCTTCTTCCATTCTCTTAGTTTTCCATATCTCCTCCATGCCTCTTAGTTTTGTTGACTGTTTTCTTTGCTGTACTGAATCTTTTTATCTTGATAAAGTCCCAAAAGCTCATTTTTGCTTTTGTTTGTTTCCCTTGCCTTTGAAAGGAGTTGCTGTAGTTGATGCCAAAGAGGTTACCGCCTATGTTCTCTGTTCTCCTCTAGGATTCTGATGGATTCCTGTCTCACTTTGAAGTCTTTTATCCATTTTTAGTTTATCTTTGTGTATGGTGTAAGGAAATGGTCCAGATTCATTCTTCTACATGTAGCTATCCAATTCCCCCAGTACCACTTGTTGAAGAGACTGTCTTTTATCCATTGGATATATTTTCCTGATTTGTCAAAGATTAGTTGACCATAGAGTTGAGGGTCCATTACTTGAGTCTCTATTCTTTTCTATTCTTTCTTAAAAATTTTATTTATTTATTTGACAAAGAGAGAGAAAGGAAGGGCACAAGCAGGGGGAACAGCAGGCAGAGGGAGAGGGAGAAGCAGACTTCCTGCTGAGCAGGGAGCCTGATGTGGGACTCAATCCGAGGACTGTGGGACCACAACCCAAACCAAAGGCAGATGCTTAACCAACTGAGCCACCTGGGTGCTCTGGAGTCTCTGTTCTGTTCCTCTCATCTATGTATCTGTTTTTGTACCAATACCATGCTGTCTTAATGATCCCAGCTTTGTAATATAGCTCGAAGTCAGGCAACATAATGTCCTCAGCTTTGCTTTGCTTTTTCATCATTTCCTTGGTGATTCAGGGTCTTTTCTGGTTCCACACAAATTTTAAGATTGTTTGTTCTGGCTTTTTGAAAAATGCCAATGGTATTTTAATAGGATTGGCATTGGAAGTGTAAATTGGGCAGGAGAGGTTATTCTTCCAATCCATGAGCATGAAATGTTTTTCCATCTTTTGGTATCTTCCTCAATTTCTTCAATAAGTGTTCTGTACTTTCTAGAGTATAGATCTTTACCTCTTTAGTTAGGTTTATTCCTATATGTATTTTATGGTTTTTGTTGCTATTGTGAGTGGAATCGATTCCTTAATTTCTTTTTCTACAGTTTTGTTGTTAGCATATAGATAAGCAACTGATTTCTGTGCATTGATTTTGTATCCTGCCACATTGCTGAATTACTGTATGAGTTCTAGTAATTTTGGGGTGGAGTCTTTTGGGTTTTCCACATAAAGTATCATGTCGTCTATAAAGAGGGAGAGTAGGACTTCTTCTTTGCCAATTTAGATTCCTTTTATTTCTAATTGTTGTCTAGTTGCTGAGGCTGGGACTCACTAGCACTATGTTGAACAACAGAGGTGGACAACAGAGTGGACATCCCTGTCATGTTCTTGATCTTAAGGGGAATTCTCAGCTTTCTCCATTGATAATGATATTTGCTGTGGGCTTTTCATAGATAGTTTTTATGATATCAAGGAATGTTCCCTCTATCTCTGTTCTCTGAAGAGTTTTAATAAGGAACGGATGTTGTATTTTGTCAAATGCTTTTTCTGCATCAATTGAGAGGATTATATGGTTCTTATCATTTCTTTTATTGATGTACTCTATCATATTGATTGATTTGTGAATGTTGGACCACCCTTGGATCCCAGGTTGTGTCAACCAGGAAATCGAAGAAGAACTTAAACAATTCATGAAAACCTATAAGAACAAAAACACATTCATCTAAAATCTATAGGATACTGCAAAAGTGGTCCTAAGAGGGAAATACATAGCCATCCAAGCCTATCTCAAGAAATTAGAAAAATCTCAAATGCACAAGCTAACCCTACACCTGAAGAAGCTGGAGAAAGAACAGCAAATAAAACCTAAACTATGCAGGAGAAGAGAAATAATAAAGATTAGAGCAGAGATCAATGAAAGAGGAACTAGAAAAACAACAGAACAGATCAATGAAACTATAACCTGGTTCTTTGAAAGAATCAATAACAAACTAATCCAAAAGAAAAAAGAAAGGACCCAAATTAATAAAATCATGAATGAAAGGGGAGAGATCACGACTACTACCAAGGAAATAGAAACAATTATTAGAAACTATTATCAGCAACTATATGCCAAAAAATTAAGTAATCTGGAAGAAATGGATGCCTTCCTGGAAACTTACAAACTATCAAGACTGAAACAGGAAGAAATAGACAATCTGAATAGACCAATAACCAGTAATGAAATTGAAGTTATAATCAAAAACGTCCCCAAAAGCAGAACTCCAGGGACAGGTGGCTTCCCAGGGGAACTCCACCAAACATTTAAAAAGGAACAATACCTATTTTACTGAAACTGTTCCAAAAAATAAAACAGAAGGAACACTTCCAGACTCCTCCTATGAGGCCAGCACTACACTGATCCCAAAGCCAGGCAAAGACCCCATCAAAAAGAATTATAGGTCAATATCCCTGATGAACATTGATGCCAAAATACCCAACAAGATCCTAGTTAATAGGTCCAATAGTACATTAAAAGGATTATTCACCATGACCAAAATTACCAATTTAATGACTGAGCCAGCCACACAGGCATCCCATCGAAATGACCATTCTAGTGTCCTGATATTTGTGAATATCTCTAAGGATTTTAATCAAGAGGAATCAGCTTGAACTTTGTAGCAGAACATATATTTAGCTCTCTCTAGCCAAAACCACATACACATACTATCAAGGATAGCTCTGAGAGAAACATTTACTTGCATCCATCTCCCAATCCCCTTACCTTCCTAGAAAAAGAAATTAAAAATTGCTGCTTTAGGATTGTATGTACGAGACGGGTAAAAAAGAGTTTCTCTGATGACCTGCATAATACTGATTAAAAGTGGCTTAAAGGGGCACCTGGGTAGCTCAGTGGGTTAAGCCTCTGCCTTTAGCTCAGGCCATGATCCCAGGGTTCTGGGATCAAGCCCCACATGGGGCTCTCTGCTTAGCAGGGAGCCTGTTTCCCTCTCACTCTCTCTGCCTGCCTCTTTGCCTACTTGTGATCTCTGTCTGTCAAATAAATACATAAAATCTTTTTAAAAAATGGCTTAAGGTCTTCTAAAACACAATTTAGAGAAAGTCATAGTCTTCCAAATCATAAACCATGTCTCCCAACTAGAGATGCAACACACTGGGTGTTACCTTAGAATCTGCCAAATAAGTGAATAAAGGTTTTCAGAAGTGAAGTATATGTTAGCTGGAAGTAAGAGAAATGGTAAACTACAAAAAAAAAAAAAAAAAAAAAAAAAAAGCAGCTACTATATTTGCTTGAATTTGGAATACAACACTTTTTCCTGAGGAAACCAGGGCTCTATCCATTATCCATGTAACAAAGCTGACATCTATATGCAAAAGCTGCATAACTTCATGTGCTTATAAATATGTATGGGGTTTATTAAGTAAAAGATGAATTAAAATTTAAAAAAAAAACTATGCAAGAAAAGTGATTTGAGAAATAGAATGTGTCCAAATGTTTTAGTTGGCTTTTGCATGCTACTTATAGAATAACATTTAGGACATGACTTTCCTGAGAGAAGCCTTTAAAATATTTTTGGTTAACCCACCTTTCCATGAGTATTATCATGGAAATAGCTAAACTAACGAGTGAAGATAAACACATTACTTGATGAGTGAATGTGCAAAATAATGAATTATATATGAAGAAACTGAACACACCAAAATGAAATCATATTTCTGGGTATATGGGTCCCTTTCGTCCTCTAGACTTACACACTCAGGACTGATAACTCACCTGATAACACAGAGATGCATTGAGCCAGCAGCATTTTACTGCTGACCCTTGTCTTAATTTTTCCACTGCTGTCTCTATTGTCAATTGACAATCAATATTAAGTGCCTATTTGTGTCTGCGTTGAGTACTGAGCATGATAAAAAAAGATGTAAAAGAAGGACTCTGAACTAATGAAGTTTAATATCTACTTGTATAAGGAAGAAATAAAAAATAAGTAATAAATATATACTACTATAATAGAAGTCACCACTAAATTAGTGGTAAGTACAAATTAATATCAGATATATGTAAACTCTTTTATTACATTAGAACACTTTGGTAGAAATCAACATGACACAGGTATTAGGAAATTCATAAAATAAGTTGAATGTTCAAAAACAATTTAAAAAAAAGTAAGAATTTCTTTTTCCTTTTTAAAAAATATTTTATTTATTTATCTGACAGAGAGAGAGAGAGAGATTATAAGCAGGCAGAGAGGCATGCGGTGTGGGGGGAAGCAGGCTCCCTGCTGAGCAGAGAGCCCAATGCCAGGCTTCATCCCAGGATCCTGAGATCATGACCTGAGCTGAAGGCAGAGGCTTAACCCACGGAGCCACCCAGGCACCACCACCCCCACCAAAAACAACAAATTAAGCCTCAGTAACAACAAGAAAAATGCATTTTAAAATGATAAGATATAAATTTTCATTCACAAAGTTGGCAAAATCTGAGATTAATTGATCAATAATTTCAAATGTCAAAACCTATATATTTTGTGTAAATTGGTAGTATTTTTGTAACCAGCAGTGTCTAGCAAAATTAGAATTCTAAAATATTTGACACAAGAATTCCAATTGTAGGGATTTAGCTTTGAAATTACAAGAATATGTGTCTCATATAATACCAACATATTCTCACAAGAATGTTCGTAGCTTTACCCTATGAATGGTAAAAATGTGAACCCAACTAAAGATCCCACAGCTGGAAAGTGGACAAAAAATGCATAATTTCCATTATGGGATACTTCAAGTTGTTAAAAAGAGTGAGGCAGAAGTTTATGTATTATCATATAATCACCTATCAAGCATATGGATAAATGAATAAAGTACATTACAGAACAATATATATGTTTATGTAAACTAGCATATCTGTGTCTATCTCATATTGCATGCATATGTATATATGCAAATACACAGAAAGATGCCTGGAAACACATATTTTAAACTGGAAAATGGTTAGTTCTGAGAAAAGGAATGAGAGGTGGAGAAGGAAAGAAGGGAGACTGGAATGTTTGTATAAGTTTATACTGCTTAAAATTTTGCCTTGTGAATGCATGCATGTAAACTTGTCTTTAAGGAAGAAAGATATGTACAATGACAGAGCATACAGGGGATTGATAAAACTGCATCATCAATCTACTGGGGTAATGATGAGAGTCAGACTGATGGATCATTCAGACGAAGGAAAAATATGAAACTGATCAAAATAATTAGAAATAATATGCATAAGACACAAGTTTTTAAGAATGAAGCTAAGGCAACCAAAGGGTATCAAGAAATGCACACATTCCTTGTATATAATTACAGAAACCCAGATATTTGGTCTAGAGTGAAAGTAAAAGAATATGACTATTAAGATAAGCTATTTGGAGCATATCCATATTATTATAGAGGAAGACACCACAGTGGATGTAAAAAGGATGAAGTCACTAGGCCAGCACAGCACCCATTCTGACTCTTGTCCAAAAAATATGTGCATGGATCTGATGCTGTCTTCTCTACGTTTTGAAAGTACATAAACATGGGACTAGAGTTTCAGGCAACACACAAAAGACAAAGGCCAATTGTAGGGATTTAGCACAAAGGCAGAAGGTAGCATACAAACCAAGACAGGGGAATGGTTCCTGGGCTCAAGAGTAAGCCTTAGCATGCAATTTGAAAGCTTATGTGATATTGGAAATATGAAATATAAAATATATTTAAAGCAAACGTTAGGTAAGAATGAGACAATAGTAGCACTGCAAGGTGGACAGCATCAGTGGAAGTAGGACAATACACAAAGGAGCAAGAATCCAGGCTGAATCAAGATGGACATCCAATAATGGCCATATTTTGAAAGCAGGGCTTCCCTGGGGTTCTAACTCACCAGGAATCCTAATACTGGAATCCTACTGAACAATTTCCTAAATTCTCTGCATCTATATTTGCTTGTTAAATATAACTGAAATGTACATATCACTTACTTTTTTTCAGTTAATTTTGTGTATTGTTATTCTCAAATGATTCTTTTGTTATCTTTCTTAGATCTCCAACTAAAGAATCCCTTCAAGATTATTAAAAAAAAAAAAAATCCTCTTCCTACCCATCTATTACACTAAAGATCCAAGCAAATAAATAATAAAATACTTAACAGGTGACATTTTTATACAATACGCTTTTACAAAGTTCCCTTTCGTTGTAACTTCCTCTTTATTACATATTTACACTGCTACAAACTTATATTCTAAGACTTGCCTTGTAAGCTCATAGGACCAGCATAGGCAACGAGGAAAGGAAAACACAACCATGCTTCCCACCCCTGAAAACTCACTGATGTTTTCACATTGGAAATGATGATTCAGGAAAAAAAGCTTTGAACCCAACTGAATTGTAAACCAATACCTTTAATCACCTGCAATAATCTACTTGGGCTTCAAAAGCATCAATCACAACAAAAATAGAATACTATAGAGAAGTCCACACCCACAACCCCATATTCCTTCCGAAGTAAGAACCAGCTTCTAAAAAGACCCATGTGTTTTCCTGATGAGTTGCTGACAATTACAATAATTAAAGATATATTCACCCAAGACCTGCAAATATCTAAATCTGATACTAAGGTAATTACCTTGGTTTTGAGTATACTAAACACACTTTGTTTTTATTTAACAAAAGAGTTAATGTCCTTATGAGTAAAAGATGGAGATATATATATACATACATACAGACTTTCGGATACCCAAATCTAATCTTCGTTTCATTCTATCAGACTTGTCCTTCCTGCTCATCCTTCAGCTTCAGTCCCATGGCACCTTCTACATCCCCCAACCCCAAAATACCTCAACCCACTGCTAATAGAATCAGAATGAATCTCCATATTCCATTGCCATCCTCAAAATATGTTTCACTCATCTCATTCTTTACACAGAGTGTGCTGTATCCAAAGGAGAGTGTTGTTGTTGTTTAATGGTAGGGAGCAGAGTTTGTCTTTGTATCTTCAGGGTCTGATGCATAGTTAATATATGTCCAATAAATGTTTGTTGGATTTTTTTGTTAAAAAGAGAGCTGAAGTTTGTTGGATTTTTTTGTTAAAAAGAGAGCTGAAGTTAGTTTACTAAATACTCACTGAGGCAAACAATAGCTATAAACACTTTGCATGGAGGTATACTTTCTATTATTCATTAACTTCCAATTATCTTTTTCTCTTACTATTGAGAAAACTAGAGTCCTCTGCAATAATTTAAATTTCACTTATCTAAAGTACCAGAAATAATAATTGTATCATTAAGTGTATTTACTGAGATCTAATGCATCTCATTTTTTAAAAAATCTGCATTCAGATACAATGAACTAGAGTTTATGACATGACCTTTCAGATGTCCCCAGCATTGATATACACTGTTTGATAATAATTATTTTAAAAAGGAGTGAATATACCATAATTAACTTAAAAATTAAATACTGCACTGTATATTCATTTTAATTTCACTATAGGGTATGTCATTTGTATTTTAGATTAGTGGCTGTAGAATCTATTTTAAAACATAATAAAGCTCACTTTGAATTAAGGATGCTTCCCAAACACTTTTAAAACTCACTTTTGACTCTTAAATGCAGTGCTATAATTCTAATAACCAATAGACATTAACTATCTCCCAAGGAAGCTACCCCATTAAATGACATTATGAAAGCTTATATTCCATAGACATTTTTCATGTACATACTACAGCCTCTACTATTACCAAACAATGAAAGATAATATGCCAGGGTGAGAAATGGCATAGTAGAAACAGGCAGTTGGGGGTGCCTGTGGGGGTCAGTGGGTTAAGCTTCCGCCTTCAGCTTGGGTCATGATCTCAGGGTCCTGGGATCGAGACCTGCATTGGGCTCTATGCTCAGTGGGGAGCCTGCTTCCCTCTCTATCTCTGCCTGCTGCTCTGCCTACTTGTGATCTTTCTTTCTCTGTCAAATAAATAAATAAAATATTTTAAAAAAGAAAGAAAGAAACAAACAAACAATTGTCTTGAGTTCTGAAGGCTTCTGCAGGAGACCAAAGGTAAGAATTAATAATACTATTCAATGATCTTATATTTTAATTGTCCATAGTACTATTGAAAAGTTATTTAAAGTTGAAATAATAAGTTATTTTACTTTGATATGAAGCTAGAATCCTGAAATGTGTGTGCAATTCAACACAGAAGATCATTTTAGCAAGTGTAGTCTGTTGATGTAGCACCAAAAAAAAAAAAAAAAAAAAAAAAGTCTGGATTTGAAATGACGACAGACTTTCCACTATGCCGTTTACTTGTTATATGACCCTAGATAGTTCATTTAACTCTCTGAGTCTGTTTCTTCATCTACAAAATAAGGGAAGCAGCATATTCTTGCCAATCTGAAAGTGTTGTTACGGGGATTACATATGTTTAAATAAGTGTTTTCTGAACTGCAGGGGACATCTACAAATTTCCAGGCATATAAACACAGGTATACATGCTTATAGATAAAATAAGGCACAAAGGAAAGTGTGCGTGTGTGTGTGTGTGTGTGTGTGTGTAGGGGGTACTTTTCTGATTAACTACATGACAATTTTCCACATAAGAAAATGACTTCAATCCTAATAAAAGTGTCATGGACAGAATATACAGACTTTCTTAAATCACTTGGAGATGGATATTTTCTTAGGGAGCACAATCCTGGGCAAGCTATTTATTTTAGAAGGAAGGAATCATAGAGGATATGGAAAAGAAGAGGGATGGCAGGAGAAAAGCTTGCCAGAACATCCTAGCTCTCACACCTCATACGGGAGGGTTAAGCAAAGTCCTTTGGAACACAAAATAAGGTTTAGTGGCACTAACCACAAAATGAAATAGCAGACAATAAAACTGTTCTTAGAGAGATTAAAATGACAAGGTCCATTTTGTAGCAAGTCTTTTCTACCTAAACTGAGTCAACTCTGGTTCAAGCCACATAAAACCTAAATAAATCATGCAGTAAAAGCACTGATCGCCAATACAATTAAAGGCTGAGGCGAGAACAATGTTAACCTCACAGTTAAAAGACAAACATAATGGTCAAGTTATTTGAAAAGACATGAAAAATGTGCTGAAAGAATACTGTTAAGGGGGGGCTCGATATGAAATGTATGGGAAATTAAAAAGTAGACATCTAAGAATTATTAATTTGCTGAGCAAAAGCTGCTGTCTATTATTCTAATGTCTGCCACATTATTTGGCCACACTGGAACTCGGCAATGGCATGGCTGGAAAGCTGGCTCTCTTTAAATTACTTTGATTTACAGGCAATGCAATAACTAAGGTAACAGAAGTAACTTCCTCGGTCTACACACTGGAGAAAATGGTATTCATCCAGGATCCACCCTCTAGGTTAGCTAAGGGAAAGGAGTTGGGCAGTAAAGCATACTCCATTCACATCTATAAACTGGGGAACACAAATATTTGAGAAAATGAGATGGAAGTTTGCACCACTTTTTTTAAGTTAGAATGAGATAAACAGGGACATTCTATTATATACCATTTTCAGAAATTTAGGTTTGTGAGCAAATCTGCCTCAATATCACAACTTATTCATTTTTTCATCTAGGTCTCCCACTATCTATGCACACATATGTGCAAGTTACAGGAAATTGTAAATTGATACACTGGAAAAGAGAAGTGCCCGGTATTTTGCCCCACAAAAAAAAGTACTGAGGTAGAAAATTGAGCTAAAAAGTATCATAGAGGAATGCCTTAGACATTGAATTCATACTTATTTTACAGGTGTTATTGGCAGGTTTTTTTTTAATTTTTTATTTTTGATAAACATATATTTTTATCCCCAGGGGTACAGGTCTGTGAATCACCAGGTTTACACACTTCACAGCACTCACCAAATCACATACCCTCCCCAATGTCCATAATCCCACCCCCTTCTCCCAACCCCCCTCCCCCCAGCAACCCTCAGTTTGTTTTGTGAGATTAAGAGTCACTTATTGGCAGGTATTTTTGATGTGGTGAAATGAGGACCAGACAGGGAACCCTGCCATGCCCTGACTTCTACACAAGCTACTTATGAGACATGAGGAAAATATCCAGCATTTTTGATTCTTAGGTTCACTGTGCACAAAACAGGAACAACAACAGCTACCTCATAGGACTACTAAAAGGGTTAGAATCAGTTTAAAAGATTAAATATGTTCCCAGGAAAATTCATGGCACATTGTACATGAGAGGGGCTTAGTAAACACTTGTTTAGAGGAGATACATGCACATACACATATGTATGTATGCATATTTACACACATACACATGCATATAGTCCAGAACTATAACCTAGTTCTTTCAACTCCAAAGTTATTGTTCTTTCTCCTACAAAACCATTCTCTTACTTTCTATCAGCATTTATTTTTACTGCGATAACTAAATTAAAATTGTTGGGAAAAATGTTACATGTAGTATTTTTATAACCGTGTGGCATTTAGTAGTCTGAATAAATTTGATGTTCCCAAGGGCCGTTTTGCTGTTCCTAGAAAAGACCTGTCTTCCTTGACCACAGTCAGTATGAATCTGGGCAGTTGTCTGATAAATGGTGATAAGATGCAAAAGGAAGAAGTATAATGGCCTTTCCCTCCCCTGGGTGGGAGTACCCAAAAAACAACACTAACAACAACAAAAAAACCCAAAACTACAGACATTGATTTCTTCCTGATCCATCCATTTACATCACCACAGAACTCAGCATCTTCACTCAACATAACCATTTAGAAAGAGTACTAAATTTCACAGAAAATGCAGTCCTATGGCTGGATTTAGGTGGGGGGGGGGGGGGCATGAATGTAGGAAAACATACGGCCTTTAAGGGAAAGTCAAAGAAATAAAGTATGCTCAGTCTGGAAAAGAAAATGTTCAAGCTGATGATATAATGACTACCTTCCAAAGAGACATAAGTGGTCTTTTTAAAGTTAACACACCACCTTGGGCACTATGAGGTAGGAAAGTTCAAGATGACCAGCAAGAAAATAAAAACTGCCCCAAGTTGCAGTAAGGTTCTGAGGAAAGGAATCTTTTATTCTGGAAAGATGTAAGATTGGGATAATTCCCCCTCTCTGATTTTTATGGGAATTTACTCTATGGATAGAAAATAGAGAACAGTGAACTATGTTGCCTTCAAAGTCCTTACAACTCTTCAACTAGACCCCAAGCCTCCCCTTGTGAGACGAAACCTATTCCAGTAGCACTGGAAGCCCCAGATCTCAGCCTGCTCATTACTGACACTGTCTGCAGATGAAGAAAGAGGAGTCACTGGCAGACGTGAGATCATTAGGATTCTCCAGAGAAGACAGACTATTTTCATAGTCTTAACTTTATTTTATCGTCACTACTCTGTACTTCTTCACAGTGAGAGTATGTCCTACTGGTTTAACAATCAGATCTGAAACAACAAATCTTCCAAGAACCAAACATTTAATCCTGGCAAACACCACATCAACATGACTTTTTCCAAGTCTTATTAGCAAAATTCTTTGATCAACTAAATCTACTGCATATGGTTTTTATAGATTAATCCTTAGAGACTGAGGCTTAAATGTACCTGCTGTGTAGATTCTAGGACACTCCAAAAAGTGAATAGTATCCTGCACAACCTCTGGAATAAATACCAAAAAAGAGAATACACACACACACACACACACACACACACGTACATAAATTAGTGACTAGAAGACAGCTTTATATTTGATAAGATTTAGTCCATTTTGGTTAAAAAAAAAATAAGAAATTCCAGTCCAAGAAAGTTGCTGTGACTGTAAGTTTTAATCAATTTTTATAAGAGATGTAACTCCCCCTGAGGTTTTAAACACAAACCCTTTCTGCCAGCATTCTACATAGTACATGGAATACACTTTGATTTCAGTTTTGTTTGGGCTGTTATCGTATACAATTCTCTAAGCACTGTCAACTTAAATTCCTCAAACTTCTCATTGTTCCTGCTTGCATATAAATAGAGTAGAAAACTGGAGAAAGTTTTCAAGGAGTTGCATCTTAGCTTCTCTCTCTCTCTCTCTACACACACACACACACAAACACACACTTTTTGCCAAATTGTAGAAGAGAATTCCATGTTTGCATTAAAAATCTGTGTGTATGTATTTGGAAATCAAATGTGTAAAAGGTAGATATAACTCATTACAAGTAAATTCAAATTATAAAACAATAATTGCAATTATAAAATGTGTTTAAAATATAACCTACATATCACCTTCCACAGACACTGTTTTATCATTTAGAAGGAGAACCAGGCAATCTGGAAATGCTTATGGAGGGTGTCATATACATAATGTGGTAAGTGATATGAGGAAAATGATTTGTGTAAAACAATGAATTAATCAATAATTTAATAAATGCTTAGTGAGCATTAGTAGGACAAGTTACAACTCACCAAGAAGCTTGTAATTCAATTGTGAAGAGAACTCAGAGAAATGTGGAAAATAATCTAAACAAAAAAATAGGTAGATAAAAAGTTCATGTAATCAGGAGAGTAGGAAATGTACTTATCTGGCAACCTTAAAATTCAGGGGGAGGCTTCACAACTTAGGAAAATCTGAATGAGACTAAAATGATAGGTGATTTGTTTATTAGGTGAAGGAAAATCCTCCCTTTCCACACAACCCCTTTGCCCCCCACCCCACCGCCATAGAAGATCAAAAGTCATTAGGCACTATTTAGCAAATAAATATTCAGCAGAACGAGTCAGACCAGGTAGATAACAAAGCAGTACCTTCATCAGAATAGTAGTAGTGGATATCAAGGAAAAAGACAAGAAAGATTCTAATATAGCTGTTTCTCCTTCTCCTTCCCTCCTCATGCCCCTGTCCTTTTCCTCCTCTTTCTCTTTAATATTGATTAATTCAGAGGCTATGGTAGTCAGATAATAGTGAAGACAAGCTCTGGGTTGGAGAAGGACCCGGGTAGAACACGGCGTGAGTATGAGAAGAGTATTGATTTTGTGCCGTTGTTACATTAAGGCTTCAGCTGGGAGAATGCTATCTGCTTACCATTTCCTTTTCCACATTCCTCTGAAGCTAGATTAGAATGAGAAGATTATATTCCAGTCTTTTTTTTTTTTTAAGATTGTATTTATTTATTTGACAGAGAGAGAGAGAGAGACAGTGAGAAAGGGAATACAACCAGGAGAACCAGGAAAGGGAGAACAGGCTTCCCGTCAGGCAGGGAGCCCGATGTGGGGCTCAATCGGATAGTGACCTGGGCCAAAGGTGGATGCTTAACGACTGAGCCACCCAAGCGCCCCAGCATTCCAGTCAGTCTTATGGGCAGAAGCATTGCATAGTTTAAAAAATGTCTGAGGAAACTTCCTGGTCTCTCTTCCCTGCCCTGGCTACATTGGAAGCCGAGTGTCCCTTAAATATACGGCTGTAAAACAGATGAAGCATGGCACACAAGAGAACGTTGGTTTTTTGTTTTTGTTTTTGTTTTGTTTTTTTTTTTTAAGATTTATGTATTTTATTTATTTGACAGAGAGAGAGAGAATACAAGCAGGGGGAGTAGGAGAGGGAAAAGCAGACTCCTGATGCAAGGTTTGATCCCCTTGAGCCAAAGGCAGAGGCTTAGAGACTGAGCCACGCAGGTGCCTCAGGAGAAAGCTTTTAAGTCCCTGAATGTTGGGGGTTTGTTTCTACAATCTTCTGTTGTCTTCCCTAAGAGCAGTATTGCTTCTCCAGTGAACCTGCTTACAAAGATTATTTTTTTTTTACAAAGCTTGATTATTATGGTTAAGAACAGACATGCATAGTTATTTATGTTAATAGACTATAACTACTATAACCTTTACCTTGCATCTTCTGAGATCTTACTTTGTGTTACTATGTACTACTTTGTCTTACTACTGTTACTATGACTTATTGTCACTTGTGAATAAAACTATGAATTCATGGTAACTACATTTTGCTGAAAAGTTCAGAGTCTTAGAACAGAGAATAATCTCCATTTTTTTTTCTTTAAACAGCATAGTTAAGGATATTAATGGTAATCTTTAATGATCTCTAGTTTCAATAAGTTAAAATTTTTGCCCAAAGAAAAAGTTTGAAACTTTCCCATGAAATGATGAAGATTTTAATGTAAATCTGGAATGAATCTCATTCATAAGAATGAATCTTATTGTTTAAAGTGTGCAAATAAGAGTTCAGGGAATTAACATAGATGGATTTAAGTTACAAAAAATTTTTAATTGTTTTTCCCTCTACATAAAACAAAAATTTTAAATAAATAGATAATAAGTGCCTAAACACAAAGATACGTGGAATTCTGGCTGACTATCCTGAGAGAGCTCTCATCTTGTCTTTCACTTGGAAGATTTTATAGTACAATTAATTATGCAATTCAGGGAAACAAAAACGGAAACAAAAACTGTGTAGCCAGCAAGTTCTAAATTAAACACAATCATCTTGACTTTTATGCTGAGAGGAAACATCCAACTTGGGATTGTATAACAAGACTGGACCTGCAGTGAGAATGCCCGAGTTCTTGACAGACCTCTTCTACTAATTAAGCTCATGACATTTGTTGAATCCAATAATCTCATAGTCGAGAGGTATTTCACTTGGTGTCGTTTACAGGAACCACTCCTTCCTATCCCTCTCCCAGCAGCAGACTAGCTTTTAAGGTCAAATGCAGGTATCATCTCTTCATGAATTCTGACTCCCCTCCCCTTTCCAGGAAAAAATGATTGTTCTCCTTTGCGTTCCTAACACTCTCCTGTTCAGAGGTATATCACAGCACTAAATTTTGGCTTCTTGTCTCCTTATATATCTGTTTCCCACTCCATCCTGTGAATTTCTTGAGGTCAAGGAGCGTATCTAATTCTTACATGAGTAGTTCCTAATTTAATCTGTATGGCATAAAATGTGGTCAATAAATTTTTGTCTGGTGAAAGAATGAATGAATGTGCTCATCCCGATGTTATGGATGAACAGGTAGGTTTGGCAGACAGAGACTAATTTGGAAATGGGAGCTGAGTGGAGGAGAAATACTAAGATATAGCTAAAATTGTCAAAGCCTTCAGGTACTCTCCATCCTGTCTCTTTGGATCTCTTCTGCTCATGCCTAAACTGAGTCAGGGACTGGATTCCTGTTGCTGTTTCCTGCTCTACCCAATTCTGTTAGCAGCATTTGATCATTCTTTCAATGATAATTTTTTGTTTCATTGTATTTTGTTTTAGTTTTTAGTTTTTTGAGTGCTTCACAAAGAAAATCAAACCACCTAAGAATTAGGAACAAAGGAATTTAGCTGTAGGCAGATGGAGTCTCCAGATGTGATTAATTGAGAAGCTAGGGTAGACTAAAATTCTAATTTATTCCTCCAGAAGGGATTGTGTTTAACAGGGACTCACTCTTAGGTCAATTCATGACACAAACTGCCGATCACTTACAGCCTTCCAAACTGAATTTAGGACTGTGTTTGTGGAGTTATCTTGAGAACAAGTGAGAGCCTAGTGAGAGAAGGACAGACTAACTATGAGGGAGGTTGCGAGTAATCTGAGGGGGGGATTGCTGAGGACGAAGCAGCAGAAGGCATCATATTGTGGGGTTTTTTTTTGCCCTATACCGCATGAGGGTGTCGGTTAGTTTTAAAAATAAGTTGATGAGGTAAAGGGTGAAAATACTGAACATATGCATAGATATATTTGCATCTGTTCCAATGAGTTAGCTTCAAAGTAGAAAAGAGAAATGATCTTATAGAAACAATTTCAGGTAAAGAAGGATTAATATGACAAGATACCTTAAAAAAATTTTTTTAATGGAGTTTAGGTATCTCAGGAAAGAAAATAAGGTTTGGTGAAAGTATTATGTTTTTGTTAAGGAGAGAATTTATCATTTTGCATATTTTGGATTTGAATTTACTTAGAGCAATGGAGTTCTCAAATTCTGGTCCTATACCAGTGGCTTTAGCATCACTTAGGAACTCATGGATTCTCAGGTCCTAATTCAGTCCTGTGGAATTAGAAACTCTGGAGGTAGGGCCAGGCAATCTGTGTTTTATAGGCCATTCATTTATTTTTGATGCATGGTCAAGTTTGAGAACCATTTGCTTAGGCTAGGCTGAAAGTTGGTTTCAGGGAAGACTACACCTTTTTCTTATAAAAATTCCATATTGCCTAGAACAGCTGAACAGGTAATTTGAGTTAGAGAACAGTCTAAGATCAAGAATACCAAAAAAAAAAAAAAAAAAAGAATACCAAAATAAGTAGTAAGACACAATAATTAGGTAACCAATCTAAAATTAAGGGGGAAAAAAACAGAATTGATGAATGCAGTAAATGCATTACATAATAAAGGATGTTGACGCAAAAGATACCCTCTCAGGCTGGAATCTAGAGTAAGAAGCATTCATGTACATTCTTACCTAGATCCCTGTCCCATTCCTGTGGTCATAACCCTGATTACACCAATGTGAGATTCTAGGGTCAATCTAAAATGCAGACATAGGGATGATTTAGCCTGTTTCCTGATGAGTTTGGCATCTCCAGAGTTGTCTAGTAGGAGTGGAACATAGTGAAGAATAGGACAGGTGGAGGTGATAAGTCTGGAGAGCCAGAAGAGCCAAATTATTCAAGCCATGCTCAACCTCTGGATTTTGCCCTAAGACAAAAGAAAGCTTTGAGAGACGTTTAAGTAATGTCTTGTAGATGACATTTGGTTTTTTCAAACATTAATATGACTAGCATGCATAAAAAGGATTTGGATGGGGAAGTAATAGTGGGAAAAACAAAGAAAACCAGATTTCTATTGCAATGGTCTTTTCAACTCATCCAACTTAGAAATTATTAAGAGTGGAATGTTCAAAGAATATTTGATGTTAGAACATATCCAAAGAATGCAATAAAGTCACGAGAAACATACCGAGATTAAAGAAAACATTCACTGAGTCAGTTTGCAAAAAAGTATACTCCAAAACCACATTCATAAGATATGATCTTCTCTGTCTCTTAGATTTGTTCTGTTTTTCCACTAAACTCTAATTTCTCCAAATATCTTCCATAATGTTCTACTTTAATTTATAGTGTGAAAGAATATTTCTGAATATGAATATTGATTTTTCACTCAAATCTAGTTATGCACGCAGATGTTTATTCCTGTCATCTTCAGTCTGAACACTCTGTAAGAGCTAGTGACTTTCAAGAGCTATTGATTATACATTTAAATAATATTAATTATTCAAATATTATCAATGCTAGACTGTACTATTGAGAAGAAAAACTGAATTGAACTTCCCAGACTTGTAAAATATTATATTCAACAAGTTCCTTTCCCAAAAATGAAAATATCTTTCATTTAACTTCTTATGTTTTATTCACAGTATTCTATTTGTCAATAGTATGTTTACTGTAATCAGTGTTAAAGCTAATGCATAACTCCCCAGATTTTCATATACATAAATCTGTAAAAGTAAAATTTAAAAAATTATCTCTAAATATATAAGAAGGTTTTCACTTATAAAACACAGCACCTAGTTAAGTTTGGCTCTTAGATAAAGAATAAACATTTGTTTAGTATAAGAATATCAAAAATATTGCATGAGAAATGCTTACATTAAAATCACTTATTGTTTAACTGAAATTCAAATTTAGCTGGATGTCCCAAATTTTTATTTGCTAAATATGATAACCTTAATTGCTTGAAGTATTTAACTGAGGTACTTAATTATATTATTGGTCTGTATAATTTTTCTGTGTCATTGAAAAGTGCCATTAAGCACTGTGAGTGATGAATCACTGAACTCTTCTCCTGAAACCAATATTATACTCTATGTTAACTAACTAGAATTTATTTATTTATTTATTTATTTGTTTGTTTGTTTGTTTGTTTTAAGATTTATTTATTTATTTATTTATTTGTCAGAGAGAGAGAGAGGCAGAGAACAAGCACAGGCAGACAGAATGGCAGGCAGAGGCAGAGGGAGAAGCAGGCTCCCCGCCGAGCAAGGAGCCCGATGTGGGACTCGATCCCAGGACGCTGGGATCATGACCTGAGCCGAAGGCAGCTGCTTAATCAACTGAGCCACTCAGGCGTCCCACTAACTAGAATTTAAATAAAAACTTGAAGCAACAAAATAGTAGTAGCATAATAAGATATTTTTGATCAAATGAATTTTAAATATTTTGAGCATGCAAAGTATGTAACTATTGAAAAAAAAGTTACTGGTTTTACAATCAAGACTAGACATGATTCTTTTTTACAAGTATGTAATACTTAAATACCAAAGTACCAGTATTAAAGTGTTTTCTGCTTCCATTTATATTTTAAGCCAGATTTCATTTCCATTATATACTCAGTAATATGTAGATCAGATCCTAACATACAATGTACCAGATATGAGAAAACATTTTGCCAGATATGAGAAATTTTACCAGGTATGAGAAAACATCTCTCCACCTCTTTAATGGAAGTCCTGTTTGGCATGGCAGTGATATCGTCAAGCTCTTGACTACTGTCTCCCTATGGAATTTTCATTTATGCTTCCCCATTGAGAACATGATCTTTAATTTCTTAAATGAAATTGAAGAATTTGGTTTCAGAAAAAGTACTCAACTTGGAAGCTATTTCTTGGAGAAATATTTGCATAAATAAACCCTGGTAGTTTTATAAAGAAGATGCAAACAGAGAAAGTAGTCATTTATGGTAGGCTTTGCTTTGATAATATGATTTATTAGAATAGTGTTGTATGTGACTGGATAAATGGATTTCAAGACAGAATATGGATAAACACAGTGACACATTTGTTTCTATGATGTCTTATTAGTGTCATTGATAGACAAGCACTATTGAGGTTCAGTCATCTTGACTGAGACAGGACATAGGGAGAATGACAATACTTATCAAGCTGATAACTTTTTTTCTATTCACAGAATGTTAGAATAAAGAAAACTTGAAAAATCTTCAAGTCTATTCCATTCCTTTTAAGTTAAGATAGCCAGTTTAAATTCAAAGTTTTTTTTTTCCCTCCAACTCTCAATCCATCAGTTTGTCACTATTTTATAATGTTTTCATCTAACCTGTAATCAAATATATATCAAAAGAATGGCTGTCTTTTGCTATATGCAAGGGTTCCTTGACAGATGGCTTCCTATAGTCCCTTCATATGCTAAAGGACACTGTACACAAAATGTCAGAAGTGTCTGTGGGGTAGAATAATCATTAGATTGTGAGAACTAGTGCTGCTTCTCTATTCTAATTTTCCATAATGTAGTTATATAATAAGAAAATAGAAAGCCTTAGTCAGAATTGTACAGTGTTAAACAGGATCCCTCAATATTCCTGTCTCGGGAATTTCATGAATAAGGCGTTTGATGAATCTGTAAGGTTATTGGAAGTTCACGCCAAAGCAGCACAATTAGTTATTGCTCTGAGACTTAAATTCTACCAACTGAATCCTCAGCTTGGTGAAGACATTGCTGCTGATACTTCAGAGCTGTGCCACTTTTCTTAATGCTGAAATTTAGAGGATTTATTAGCAGGCATGTTGCAAGATCATTGTGTGTGGAGTCATGAAGAAGCCCTCCAACAGGGACTAGAGATTGAACCAAATTGACAATTTATAATGGCCCAAGAAAAAGTCCAAGCCAGAGTGATTGCATCAGTATGTCATAGAAAAGAAAGCGGCAACTTCTAATACGAATTCTGCTCTTAATGGCAGAGCACTCTTGGCATCAGTAGAACACTGTTAATGCATGTCCTATAACATCTACAGATTCAGTCAGACATATTAATTCTTAGTTAAATTCTAGAAGCTCTACTTACATATTCTAGTATACAGTCTTTGCAAAGAAATGGACTACTGAGATTACATTGTGAATTTGAACGAAGTTCAAGATATGCCCGGCAGTTTTCATGATATTAAGGGATCTTGATTCTGTGACAGTAAATCTGACTCAGATGGTTAGGTTAAGTTACCTCAGGATGACTAATGCATTTGATCAGGACTCAGGCCAATCGATCAGTATATGAAGACTGAGAATCCAATGAGTAAGAAGCATATAGAAACCAGGGGGAAGTTTACAGCGCTAATGGCTTATATTACTTTGTAAAGCAACTTTTTGCAAGACTTTTTCACAAGAATCTTTGTTACAGTTGTTAAGATATCATGTATTCTTCAAGCTTACAGCATTTACAGAGTTGTTTTTGGATCCTGACACTCATTATGACTGTTCACAGAGATACTCTAAGCATGATGGAAAGGAGGTCAGTCAAAAACCTCTCAGGGAGGAACTGATATACCATTGAGAATCAGAGACATTCAACCACAGAAATTGGCCAACTCCTGTGATTCTTGTAGGCAGGATAAGGGTATCAAGTTGGAAATAAGACTTTAAATTGCAAGGAGGAAGAAGTAGTTAAGCCTAAATATTTTATTACATGAGGTTTTCTGAAACTGGTTATGTATGTGTTATAGAATATATGAATCAGGGGCGCCTGGGTAGCTCAGTGGGTTAAGCCGCTGCCTTTGGCTCAGGTCATGATCTCAGGGTCCTGGGATCGAGCCCTGCATCGGGCTCTCTGCTCCGCAGGGAGCCTGCTTCCCTCTCTCTCTCTGCCTGCCTCTCTGCCTACTTGTGATCTCTGTCTGTCAAATAAATAAATAAAATCTTAAAAAAAAAAAGAATATATGAATCAAACATTCTATACATTGGTTTTAGAAAAAGCTGAAAATTTGGGGAGGCTACAGAGTCACTATAATCTCAAAGGAGCAGTGGCCTGACAAATAGGACCCAAGTTAGGACTCCCTTGGTTGAAACTAACTGAAATCTTGTTTTGGGTTGCCTTAAGTCTGAAGGGGAAATTATTGGAATGATGCTGGGAACAGGTGTGCTTCTGGGCCTCTGGAGCCGATTCAGAGCCTGGAGGGGTTCAGTGATCCTCAGAAACTCACCATCTGTCACATGTGCTCCTCTGCTCATCTGCTTGCTTCCTTCATCTCACTTCATTTCTCCTCAGGCACAAAGTTGAGTATAACCTCCACTTGCATCTAGGGCTCTCTCAATTCACTAGGTCTGGGAACAATGTTGTCAGTCTAACCCTGAATCAAAGTATACTCAAGTTTAAAGTACTCTTGGGGGTCACTATGTGTCAGACTCTAAGACAAACATTTATCATTTAAATTCTCTTTATAATTCTTTTTTAAAGAATTCTTTGTAATTTATATCATTATAATTCTCTTTTAAAGACAGAGGTACTACCTCAATTCTGTTCCCCCTATAAGGAGGGCTGGAAGACTGTAAGCAAGTTTTTTTCCTACTTTCTTTCTTTAGGCTTTATTTATTTGAGAAAGAGAAGGCATGAGGGGGTGGAGGAGCAAAGCAGAGGATCCCCAAGCAGACTCCCCCTGGAGCTTGGAGCCTGGAACGGGGCTCAATCCTATGACCCATGAAACCGTGACCTGGGCCGAAACCAAGGGTCACCTGCTCCACTGACTGAGACACCCAAGTGCCCCTCAAGCTCCTCTTTCAATATTCAAGATAAGATATATTATGTTATATAGATAAGGATAGAAATAGAATGGTTATATGTTAGGAATATGTTCAATGCTGATAAATTACAAAAGCACAATGCAATAACATTATCAGTATAAAGGCCGGACTAGAGATAACCTGTAAGAGTTTTATAGAAATTATAAGGCTGTGCTGTGGAAATTCTGTGTTCCTGCTTTACTAACAACCAATATTAATAACCTAAACTCCAAATCCTGTATATCAATAAATTGGAAGGGAAGGGGTTTGATTTATGGTATATTGAGTAAAACTGACGTACTTAAGGCTTTAACACATTATCTAGATTTGATCTAATTAGCCACTATTTTCTCAAATATCTTTATATTCAGGCTTTTCATACCAAAAAATAATAAAATAAAATAATGTAAAGCCAGATTTTTACAAGATCTAATATCTTTTACTTCCATTACTGTACATGTTGGTGGAGTAATAAGGAAAGAAAGTTGCATTTATAGCTAAGACAAATCTTCAAATTTTATAGAGTCCTTCTTGATGCTATCAGACTAAGTGGAAAGCTTTCAATTTGCCTAAAACTGCAATGACTATTCAAATAATAGATTGTTGGGCACAATTTTATACCTAATTAATCTACATGATATGGGGCCCCTGACTATGGACATTGAAATATAAGAAAATAAAGACAGATATGAGCTCAAATTTCCTTCAATAGTTTTGATCATCTATTATTTATCAAGGACCATAATGAATTACTTATTTGCTTTCATTGTATTGGTCTACTGTCAATATAAAATATTCTGCTTGAATGCAGCAGAACAAATCTGTGGACTCATAGATTTTTTTGAAGATGGAAGGTTCTTTAGAAATCATGGAGACCAACTTCACCATCTCCTAGCTGGAGAAAACACAGGTCAGGATTCACTCAATGCTACACAGCCATTTACCCTCAGGCTTTCATTATTACTTTCCCTAGTAGGCAACAGATTTCTAAATTATCATATGCATGCATAAATATATGGTTCTGAGGATGAAAATAGGTCTTAGTTATACTAATATAGAATTCCAAAAAAAAAGACTTATTTTTTGATGAAACATTTCCATGGAGCTCACAAAGGGCCAGGTGCTGTTCTGAGAATTTTACATATATTAACTCATTTAATTATTATGAAAAACTTATTAAGTAGGCTTAATTTTCACATCTATTTTTGTAAATGTAGAAACCAAGGCACAGAGTGGTTATGGGACTTGTTAAAGTTACATAGTTAATACAGAGCTGAGCCAGGAATTGAAGCCAGGCGTTGTAGCTTCAGAAGCCATACTCTTCAACACAACATGATGCTGCCTCCCTTCATGTAAAACAGTAGTTTCTAACTGTAATGTGTGCATGTCATCCAAATAATAGTGACTGGACACAACTTCTTTTTTTATCATAGGTTCAAGCTGGAGGACATTGAAGGATTACTCAGTTTAATTTCCCTGAAGAAATCCTTCATAGAATATGAGAGATAAATGCTTCTTCAATCTCTGATCCACAGTCTACAAGTATTGTAATCATCATTAAAATTATTCTTGAGCAGTGTTTAAACATGTGTGTCTCAATATTGAAATCTGAATATCAAATTGTTATATTAGAAATAATCAATACATTTCAAAGTAAAGAACATTTTTTTTCTTTCTACATCTAGTAATGACTTAAATATTGTTTATTAAAGGACAGTTTTATCCTCTCAGTAATTACCAAATTACTTTGCGTATAAAGCAGTGGAATTACTTAATGTAAAAAGTTTAAATATCAATGTTTGCTTTCAAATAGTATCTGGAAATTTTTAATATTGCATTGACAACTTAAGTGATTAAAGTTTACATAAGCTGAGAACTTACAAAATCCATATGTGTGTATATAAGTACATAATATACATAATATTAATATAATATCATTAATATAATATTAATAATAATATACATAATATACATAGCCATTGAATTTTGACAATCCCCTTTTGAGTATCCACTATATGTCTGACTCTATGTACCACATTCATATAGATCCAATACTAGATACATAATTTAAATACATACAGGAGTGAATAATAGAAGCCAGACTTAGAAGCATATATAATTCAGTACAAAGGTGGGGTACTTTAATGTAAGAGAAAACCAATTTATACAAATATTACAAATCATAATACCAAATTAGTCAGCATTTCTAAGCCATTTAGGGACAATGAACTTAAAGCCTTGTATCCTTTATATAAAACTACTGTTCTAAGGAAACTTTCCAAAGTGAATTTTTGTAGGGCTACTAATTTTAGGAGGAAGTTCTTTGAGGCCCAAAATAATTATGGTGTATCTACTAACCAAAAAGGAAACATACATTATTTTAATTAACAACACAAAATGTTTGCATCTAAGTTTGTAGAAATTACACCATAAATGACCAAAAGAAATGTAAAGTTACGCATAAGATAATGCATTCAATCTTGAAAGACCATTCATAATTCATTTTCTAATGTAGATTTCTCAAGACTGAACATTTAATTCTTGATGAAGTCTGTCTTATGGATCAAATAAATTTTATTCTTGGCTATGACTGTACTTTAACTCAAATATCCAATTTTCATAAAGAGTTCTTATTATGAATAGCAATTGCCATCAAATGAATTATATTCTATAGGTATGATGATCCATTAGAGTTCAAATTAACTAAATTTCAAGGGCCTCTGTTAAGTTATTCACACTACTGTTAGTAAAAGCCTGTCATCATTGCTTCAATTATATGTCTCTCTTTTCAGTAATTTATAACTAATTAATTTGAGCTGAAACAAAGACCAAATTTTAAAGACATATATGAGTCCAACTTGGATATCACTGGAAGCTACGCAAAAGTAGTGTTATTTTTGGTGAATTTAGGAATAGTCTCTGTGTTATATATTTATGTTATTGTTGGCAACTGATCCATCTGTAGCTTTAAAAGTACTGTAAGTTTCCATGTAATTTTCCATGTATTATTGTCTTTCTGAAATAAACTTGTTAATCAGGGCATCTTCCTTTACTCAAATTAATATTATACAAGTTACTTTCTCACATAACACCTTCTGCCCCAACTCCTGAAATGAAGTTTAAATGATGTTCTAGAAGGTTTCATCACCCACAAATCTGCCTAGCAACTGTGTTAAATACAGTACAACAAGTGAAAATATTCTTGCTGAAATGCTAATTTACTTCTTCTGGTATGATTTTATTTTTACAATAGACCCAAGCAACTGGTCAAAGAAATTATTTCATTTCATGGGGAGGAAAATTTAATGCATAGCATTTAAAAGAAGAAAAAATTCTCGTGGAGATAACAGCTTCTCAGCTAGAAGTTCTGGTAACCTGGACACATAACACCGGAGAGAATAGTTAATAAGTGAAGGAAATGTAGCTGAGAATTTTTCAGTGTAACAGAGTATGTTAATGTCAATATCGCCACATGATTTAGTTGTCAAAACAATAAAATTTAAACCTTTCAGGGATTGCTAACTGCAGTGCTTATAAGATCTAAGTGTATGACATACAGTGAGGCATGTGTAATTATTTGGTGGAGGAGGAGAACTGGGCAGCTCATGCCCAGCCTAAAGGACTAATACTCAGCTCACGCCATTCACTGTCATAAAGATGTAGCTGCTATGCTGCCACATTCTCTAATATTTTTCAGTAACTCAAAAGTCCATATTTTACTTGAAATTTCCTAGTTTTTAAATGTTAACAATTAACTGGATAAAAGTGACCCACTTTAGACTGTATTTAACCTGAAGGCTGATCATGTATGAGGTCTGATTTAAAGTTATTATTTAGCCCAAATGTTGTGCTTTATGTTCTTAAAGGGTAATTTTCATCTCTTAAAGGAAGAATGTGTAGAATTACAACCATTAACTAAATCTTATCTGGAACTTCTTTCTTCCTCTTTCTTCTCAGAACTTTCTGCACTTTGGGGGCAATAATTGCTCATCTTCTCATTTGTGTTTTATCTACATATATATAATTTCTCTCCCAGATAAACTTTTAAGTAGAAAGAAATCTTTAGATTTGTATGAGAGTGTTTGTGTGAACATATATAAACACATTTTATTCTTTCCAAGGCACCATCTCCTTGCCACACATGCAACCGAAAAGTGCTTAACAATGCTTGCTGAGTTGAAGCTATCTGTTCATACTTAATATAATAAAAGAAGAAACACTACAGGCTTAAAAATACCATGGTTGTTCAACGTCCATGTTGCTTAACAAGAAATCACTTTTATTTTTCCCAGCACTAAGGCATTATCACAGATAAAACCTCCTTCACTGCTTGAATAAGCTCATAATCCCATTCGATTTTATGTGCAAATGCTTTTGGCCTCGTCTCTGTTTCCTGTGATTTGAAATAAAGCTGAGAATTTTACCCTCTGTCACCACCATGTATTATATACCCTTTAAAAAATTCCAACATAATTAGAAATTACTCTGCGAGAGAAATTGGAATTTTTTTTTCTATATTGTCTTCAGGATGTTAAACGATTTAATGTCAGGTCCCTGCTGTATTTTCTGGCCCCAGTCACTGATGGAGTGTTCAAGATGTGTTAAAATAGATGATATCATTTTAGGATTTGAACATACAAAATTTTGACTGAGACAAAGTAACTTTACTGAAATTTTTTATCATGGTAGCAGGAGACAGATACACAGAAAGGAGTTACAAGGTGATAATTGTCTTGTTTTGCTATAAGTGGTTACATGCTGGTAGAGAGACAAGATCAAGTCTGTACAGACAGCCAGAAAGGACCTCAAAGAAGCAGGGAGATTTAAAGTATGTCTTGAAGAATTCTTAGGATTGGCAGGCATGACTTGTGGGAACAAGGTATGAGTAGGAAAGAAAATCAAGGAAGAAGGAAAAGTAAGTAAAAGCATGAATTTAGAAAAGGCATAACATATTCAGGGATTTTGTTTATATAAAAGCTGACAGTCCCTTAAAAAATGAATGCTTGGTAGAAAGAATCATAAATAGAATTGAGAATTATAATCTGAGACCAGACTGAGAAAATTCTTGAAGGTATGCTAGTAAGAGGGTACAGCAGACTAACACTGACCAGCCTCCCAGTCAGTCACACCTGCTGGGGCTGTCACTCCCATATGGTCATTCATATTCATCCTAGACTTAGCCATGTGACTTGTTTTAGCCATTGGGCCACCAGCAAGTATGTTGTAAGGATTGATAAATAAATGTGCATCAGGGCTTGCCTCTTAGAACCCATCCTTAATCTAGGCTGGTCTCCTTGTAGGAACTATATAGAAGGAATGACTCAGTCAACCTGGCATCCTAGTACTCATCTTACCTGTCAGTTGAATGCAGACACACAAATCCCATCCGGTGAGAACAGTGTAAGGATTGCCCAGCCAATCCACAAAAGTATTTTCATTCTTTCAAACTCAGGCTCTCACAAGGCAAATATAAATGGTGGTAGGTGTGAAAGACAGGTTAGGCCTGGGTGAATGGATACTGGGAGACAACATGAAGCACCACTGCACTCATCCAGGTGAGATAATGAGTGCTTATCCTAGAGCAGGATTCAGCAAACTTTTCTTATAAAGAGCTAAATCCTAAATATTTTAGGATTTTCTAACTATAGGGTCTTGTTGCAACTACTTAATTCTGCCATTGTATCAAGGAAGCAACCATAGAATATATGGAAATGAATGAGTGTGTTTGCATTCTGATAAAACTGTATTTGCAAAAACAGTCATTGGGTTGAATTTTTACTAAAGCAAAAGCTGAGGGAATAAACCTGAAGACACATGATGTTTGTAGTTAAAATTAATATGCAGTGGCCAGTGAGGAAGATGAAAGAATCAACAATGTCTTACAGGTTGATGACCAAACAGATGACCCAGGTGGTTACTGAGACAGGAAAGAGGGGGACAAAAAAGTTTTGGAGCAGATCTGGTTTGGTACAACTTGAGCTTGAAGTGAGTCATGAGGGAGAAGTCTACTACTTCTTTGGCAATGTAAGTATTCAGGACTGGATTCAGAAGGTATATATTTTGGGGGTCAATAACATGTAGGTAGAATTTAAAGCCAGGAGTAGAAAAGATCAAATCATCTTTCTAGACTGCAATTATAAGATTCGGTATGTAGGAAGTACTCCACAGGAATAAAATCAACCCACAGGTCAGCTATGCTTCTAATTTTAATTATATTAAAGGAGAGTGCTGAATGAGAAAATGTGAAGATTGAGAAAAAGGCCCTGGAGGAAATTATTATTTAAGATGCAAGGCATGGACATGGATGAGAGATCAACAGAAGTTATCAGAGGGGTTATCAGAGGACAACGCCCCCCCATGGAAAATATTATTCTGGATTAAGAAGGAGAAGTATATTTCAAAAAAAGAAGGGACATCTATTGATGTCCCATGCTATGGAACGTTCCAGAAGGTTGAAGCCTGGGGCAAGCCCTTTGCAGAGAAAAATTTTGTCTTGAATGACTTGGGAAAGACTAGTTTGAGGAGGATGGGGTTTGATTATAATACAGAAACAGCAAGCCCAGCCCACAGATCTCAAACTTTATCTCATGGGAGCAAATCTCATGGTTTCCCAGCTGTTCCTTCCTTTTCAGTTACTTTCATATTGATTTACCTAAGCAACTTTTTCTTTTAATCTGCCAATATACTTCCATGACCTTCCATTAATGCCTTTCAACTTGTTTACATCACAGATGATTCAGGCTAAGATAAATCAATCCCTGGTCTCAGGGAATTATCTAGATATGGGTGTATGACCCAGAAAGAATCCTTCCTGAAAATGTTTTTCTCAAACTAGTGCCTATTGCCTATTGCCTCTTTTGCTTAAATTAGTCGTAGTCAGGTTTCTGTTTCTGGAAGTGATCTAACCCTGAGTTCTACATCTCCAGAAAGACAAACTTGAGGAGAAACATGTTAATATGCCACATGATCCAATTAGGTCTAAACATGGAAACCATTTAACCCTGGTACAGTTTTCTTCATTAAATACAGTAGCATTCCCAGATGATTTTCTTCTAGTTAGATGGCATTTCAAGTCTCACACTGCTGCCCTCAGCTCATTTGCTTTACTTCCAGATTTTTTTTTTTTCTTCACTGAGAGTGTTTCCTCTTTAGATTCATGACTATGGATAAGGTTCAAACTATTAGAGAAGCAAAGTTCCTGAGGGAAAGAGGCTGCTTCTCATTGTTCTTCATTATTTCCATATTCCCCTGTATATTTCCGAAGAAACACTTAACATAATTTACATTTTAATGAACTACCACACTGTACTTACCAAATGCTTAGTGGGTCAATAGGAGAGGTCTCATTTTAGGAATCCGAAACAAGCAATAATCAGAATGAGAATAAACTACAGCATCTGCACAACGGGCACAACCAGAAAATTTTCATAATTCAATTAAGGTTTCCATTATATTCACGTGTATCCTTGTACTGTTATTTACTTGATATGTTTCTTTAAATCAGATCACTATGTTTGCTTAAATATATATATTTTTGAAGAAAATATTATATTACTTCCATAAATGTAATAAATTACTTGACAAAAATAGAAAGCAAATTGAATACATATATGTTTATTAAAAACAGCAAGCTTTTTTTTTTTTTTTTTTTTTTGGTACCCCCTAGGATGCTACTGGGTCTCCGACTTGCACATTTGGGGAAAAAAAAAAAACCCAAAAAACAAACAACAACAAAACAAACAAACAAACATTGTTTGTGGGAATTGAGGTGGCAGAGCATTACAGACTTTAAGCCTGGTAAACTAGTATTCAATCTCAGTTTTACTTCTTATTGGACCCTTCTATTTTTACCCATAGAAATCTCTACTTCTTCTTCACCACATCATATTTTAATGAATTACTTATTTAATAATATCGGTTTTATTTGTTTGTTTTGCTCTGCAGCCTAAGTTCCATGAAAACAAGGAATGCACTTACTCTTTTAGCACCAGCATCTAGTACCTACATATAGGTATTGGTAAACTTGGATGGATGGATGAGTGGATGGGTGAATGAATGCATTAACCTTTCTGTGCTTTCCTTTTCTTATCTAAATTAAGAAGACGAACTAAGCTCTAGTGCTTTTAGTTCCTTATCTAAATTAAGGAAACAACTAAACATAGCTTGAAGTATTTGGTTGTTAGAGATAATATATAAAGCACCTAAGCAAAAAATGTGGTTAAAATGATAGCTATGAAGCATGACACCCATTTTTAATAAGTCTTCAGACTCAAAGCCTCAGGCCACTTACAGAATGTGTCCCTTAGCCACATTTCTAGGTTTCACCAGCATTTGATGTTTCACCATTTCTGAATACATACACCATTTCACTTCTTTGTACTATCTTTGAGTTGCTCTTGAAATACCCTTGCCCCATCTTCTAAGTTTTAGCTTTATATGCACACCCTGCAAGTCCCAAATCAAGATTCTCCCCTGGGAAGCCAGCCTTTAGGCAGAGAAGATGATCCACCATCTTTTGGTCTTCAGTTCACTTATTCCTGTCACCACTATGAGACCTACTGTGTTTCATTGGAATTATCCATTTACTTAAAAACAATCAGGCTGAACTTCACAATACGGCCTGAGATTTAATTTCCCGGTGAAAGAGAAGAAATTGCTTTAAATGCACTAATTCTGTAATATATCCAATAAACTTTTATTTAGTGGTTATAAAACAGTGCCATGTTTCCTTGTCACTCTTTTATATCAATAAGCTAAGTTAAAAAGCTCAATATATCTATTTTCAATGGATAAATAACGAATCTGTGGTCTGCATATATTCCATTTTTTCCTGATTCAGTCTTTGTGTTGTATTTATATACATCAGCCTCTTCATTAAAACTTGACTCCTTGGGACGCCTGAGTGGCTCAGTTGGTTAAGCAGCTGCCTTCGGCTCAGGTCATGATCCCAGCATCCTGGGATCGAGTCCCACATCGGGCTCCTTGCTCAGCAGGGAGCCTGCTTCTCCCTCTCCCTCTGCCTGCCATTCTGTCTGCCTGTGCTCGCTCTCTCCCCCTCTCTCTCTCTGATAAATAAATAAAATCTTAAAAAAAAAAGGGGGGGGGGCGCCCGGGTGGCTCAGTGGGTTAAAGCCTCTGCCTTCGGCTCAGGTCATGATCCCAGGGTCCTGGGATCGAGCCCCGCATCAGGCTCTCTGAGCCTGCTTCCTCCTCTCTCTCTGCCTGCCTCTCTGCCTACTTGTGATCTCTGTCTCTCAAATAAATAAATAAAATCTTAAAAAAAAAAAAAAAACTTGACTCCTTGAATAGAATAACATATAGAAATGATGAACCGCAAGGGTATTTCAAGAGCAACTACAAAGATAGTACAAAGAAGTGAAATGATGTACACCTGAACCTAAAGTAACATTCTGTGTCAAATATACTCAGAAAAAAAAAATAAATAAAAACTTGAGCTCTTGAGAGCAGGCTTTTTGTCTAATTCATCTCTTTAACCCACCACCTAGCACAGTACCAGGAACCTAGTAGGTACTCACAGAATATTTGGTATTGAATCAATAAATAAATGAGCAAATGATTTTTAACTATACATGTTGTATATGAGAAAACAGAATATTTTATTTTTAAAATGTATACAAATCCTCTGTAACACAGAAAATTAAGGTGGATTATAGGAAGAATTTTCTAAAACATCATGCCAAAGGCTTCAGATCATTTTGACTTGATATAGGTTGGAAAGAAGTGAGTGGAGGTGATGGGGGAGGAGGCAGAGGTAATGGATTAGAAACAGACTATTTACTATTTTAATATTTTGTCTAACAGAATTTAGCTAGTATGCCTTTTACATTTTGGAGGAAGAGCAGGACTCTTTTGGTAAAATCAAAGCTTTCTGCAGATATGTTGAAACAATAAATATTTTCTAATTAAAAGTTCAGCTTGCCCTCACAGTGAAAGACAAAATAAATCTTGTATCTTGGCATCATTGACATTTAGTTCCCAAGTAAATTTAGGTGTGAAGGTTTTTCAGTTCAGTCCCAATGGGTCATTTCTTATTGTCACAGATTCATAAAGTTGTCAGACTCTGCTTAAAACCGGCTAGGGATATCTGGAGTATTACAATCTCATTCTTCAACATTCCTGTCCAAATCTACTCAAATTTGACTCTTAAAAGTTATTTCAATTAGACTAAAACTAATATGTAATGCTATCATGTGCTATGGTTAGTTTACTTTGTTCCCTGTGAAGTTTGAGAGTTTTTCATTTGACAGAAGGTGAATCTTGATAAACTCTTTTCTATTATTTTGCAAAGTCTAGTGTTGTATAGAAATACTTCAGATTTAAAGGGATTATGTAACAATTAGTGAGGCTAAGAATTCTGAAGTCTAGTTCTTAAGTGGTCCTTGAGAGGCAATTATTTCATTCATAACGGCTACTGAAAACCATGGAGTGTAAAAGAATCATCAACATGTTGCAAACAGAAAAAAAAAAAAACTTCACCTAAGATCAAGTATACTAGAAGCAGATTAGGAGATGAAAATACATGTCCAAGTGTACTCGTCCCTTGGAACTCGTCCCTTGGAAAACTGGCAAGAGTGAAGGAGGTTAGAAGGGGAAGGGAGAAGGCCAAGCAAGGATGGCTCTTAGACAATGTCCTGTAGAGGAAAGTGGAAATGTACGTTAAAGCGCAAGTGATGTTTATTTAAGGCAAGATTTCTGGGGTTCACTTATACCTGTCAGTGGTTAAGGGTATGGATAGGGAGTTGCAAGTGTGGTGGTTGGGCAAAATAAGGCATTCTGGGTGCCTTATATAATGAAAACCTAATCTACCACTGTATTTTTCTAGAATTCTTTGATATGAACCTAAACTTAAACAATGACCATTAGGTAAAGTCAAAGATTTATTTAATATTACATAATATTTTCTTTCTCTCTCTGTATATATAGATAGATATACATATCTATCTATATACTTAATATTCTATTCTTGGCATGTAGCACAGTAGGTGATCAAAATATATAAAAACACATACACACAAGTGAATGGTATCAGTAAACACACAAATCCTTTCTTAGCTGATCCAACAATGTGTTTTTCCACAAACAAAATGTTATTTACTCAATAAATAACCACTGAGTATTTCCTATATCTCTTGTGTCCCAAACAGAGGGATACATACATCTTGGAATCATAGCACTGTACCAGACAGTTACACTATCTGCACCCATGGAATACTCATTCAATGCAGAGATATTGATATTAAAAGTTATATTGATATAAACAGCTAATAAAATCTAGTTGTAATTAAGTGCTAAAAAAATAAAAGTATAAGATGAGGGCATATAATGAACTAGGACCTCCTTTGTCGAGAAGGTTACATAAGGAACTTCAGAAAATATTAAGAATATTATCTTAATTTTCAAAAGACTCCAAGGTTTTTCAGGGTCTGAGGCAGCTTCTACTACATTGAGCTAGATAACAATAAAGTTTCCAAGAGGAAATTAAAAAAAGAGAGAGATTTAGTTGAAAAATAATTCTGCTCCTCATCTCAGCAACTACTCAGCAAATTTTTTAATATGGTGGGAAAGCTGGAGGGTTTGTGGGGGTGGAACAGAGTGGCCACAAAGGAAAAGGAAGGGAAGTCATCAGGAGATGGATGGTAGTGCTTAGGGTTCAAATTTGGTCTAGTCTATGTTCTTTCTAGTTTCCTAAGCTTCTTTTTGAAACAAAGGTTACAAAATCAGGAAAATCTTTGTGATATAAAAGCTGAAATAATAGTGCGTGGGTCTCATGAAAGTTTTCTATACCTAGAATTATGTAATCTGGTTTATAAAAGCATGTAGAATTAGGTATACCAATTCAATTTTTTTTTTTTTTTAATCTCACAGACTAGCAAAGTGTTCTATAGAGAATGTGCATTGGCTAGGGAAAGTGTTTAAAAATAAGACACATAATGATTGAAATGACAATATGTTAAATCACAACACTTTTTTTTTTTTATCCCTTTGATTCTATGATCTTCCTATTAAAGAACTACAAAATAATCAGGGAATAGCTGAGGGGAAATGAATAAGACTATAAAAAAAAATGTAACAGCAGATAAAACAGTGGAAGTTGTGTTCATCCTGAAGGATTCCCATCTTCTGAAATTCCCTTTCTCACCTGAGTTGAGAATCCTCATGGAACACTCTAGAGCAAAAACCTAGTTTTGCAAGTTACTGTAATAGTCTCCTATTGGGTACCATTACCTAACTTTCTCTTACTCTAAAAAGAAAGAAAGAAAGAAAGAAAGAAAGAAAGAAAGAAAGAAAGAAAAACACATGACTGTAAGTTAAATTATCTTAAAACACAGGTGAGTAATACACTAAGTTTCACCTGGAAGTCTTTTGCATTCAAGATTATTGTTATTTTTCACTTTACCGTGCTTATTTTTGTAAAAGATACCTTAGAAGTAACTTATTTCCTCTTTATCCTATAAACAAAGTCTCTTCCACAACCCTAATAGCAATTTTCCTACTATGGTCTTAAGTACTTCCCCCTAGGATTTTAATACAAAAAACAAACAAAAGTTCACTGTAATGTTGAACATTTATGAGAAAATCTGTGCTAAAATGAATTTCATCTTCCTACAACTTTCAGATGCTCTCTAAACTTAGGCATCAAAATTCTCTTCCCTGTTCTTCCAGAAATACCTTCAGATGCTTGAACAGACCTATCATGTCTCCCTTCAATTTCTTTTTCACTAGGGAAAATATTCCTAGTTCCTTCAATTCTGAAATCTGTAACATATTTTCATACCCTCTGGACACATCTCAATATGTCAATGTTTCTCTTAAAATATGCTGTCTAGACATGGATGGAACTAGACATGGATGGAAATAAGTCAATTGGAGAAAGACAACTATCATATGATCTCCCTGATATGAGGAAGTGGAGATACAATGTGGGGGGTTTAGGGGGCAGGAAAAGAATAAATGAAACAAGATGGGATCGGGAGGGAGACAAACCATAAGAGACTCTTAATCTCACAAAACAAACTGAGGGTTTCTTGGGGGAGGGTGTTAGGGAGGGGTGGTGGGGTTATGGACATTGGGGAAGGTATGTGCTATGGTGAGTGCTGTGAAATGTGTAAACCTGGCAATTCACAGACCTGTACCCCTTGGGCTAATAATACATTATATGTTAACAAAAATAATTCTAAATTATTTAAAAACACGCTGTCTAAAATGGAATACAATAATGTGAACACTGAAAAAAATGGTAAGCTGGTGAAACAATGTGAGGTGATACATTTATCTATATATTACAGTTGCATCATAATCTGGGACCATAGTTTCTATGAATAATAAGTTCGTTATGTGAATTTCTGTAATAGTGCAATTTTTATGTTGAACTTGAAACAACTTAAAAGTTTTCTTTGTTAAATAGTATCTTGATTTTAACATAGTGACATAAATTCCTTAGACCAATTCAAATCTTGATCACATCATCTGCGTAACATAGATTTCAATTTTGTGAAATCTATAAATTGAGGAATAACATTTCTAATAACTCCTAGAACTTTCATAAAAATATTAAGCACATGTATCCACTGGAAGAAGCTATGGTTAGTCCATGGGACACATATCATGAAGGTTCACATCCAAACTAATTGCCATGTGTTTTAATTCCATCTTCTCTCTTGTTAGTAATACATCTGAGTCCCCACAGCACACTGATGCCCAGTCATATTTCACAGTCAGTCTTATCCACAAACAGGAGAAATGTCACATTTTTTAAAAATACAAATCAGTGATGTTTTACTTACTTACTTACTTATTTATTTTAAAAAATTTTATTTATTAATTTGACACAGAGAGAAAGAAAGAGCACAAGCAGGGAGAGTGGGAGGCAGAGGCAGAGGCAGAGGCAGACTCCCCACAGAGTGAGGAGCCCAATGTGAGGCTCCATTCTCAGGACCCTGGGGTCATGACCTGAACCACCCATTTACCCCCAAATAAATGATGTTTTAAAATGCAAACTCGGGACACCTGGGTGGCTCAGTGGGTTAAGCAGCTGTCTTCGGCTCAGGTCATGATCCCAGCATCCTGGGATGGAGTCCCACATTGGGCTGCTTGCTCAGCAGGGAGCCTGCTTCTCCCTCTGCCCCTGCCTGCCATTCTGTCTGCCTGTGCTCGCTCTCTCCCCCTCTCTCTCTGATAAATAAATAAAATCTTTAAAAAAAAATAAAATGCAAACTCAACATTTCTTTCATGTAGAGAGAAGAGATGACTTTTTCTTTTCTGTTAAAGAATTAGAATAATTAAAGGTATCTATGTAATAACCATTTTAAGACTTGCTTATTGACAATTACAAAATTTCTGAATTTGTACCCATTGCATATGTTACTTTACTCACAGATAGCAGCAGCATTTCCCCATCTCCTGCCTTCTGAGGACCAATTTATTCTCCACAATTTTACAAAGATACTTGAAATGATTCTGAGTCTTCGTTGCATACTATTAATAGAAATTATTGCTTTTATAGTACAATAAACATTCTCACAAAGTTATTCCTTCACACTTGAGACCTATCTATAGTATAATTAATAATAATCATAATATTTAACATTTATCAACTCCTAAAATGTGTTAATTGCTTTACATGCATGATTTCATTTAATCTACAGAACAGCCCTGTGAGGCAATTTTGCTATTGTTATCTTGTTTTCAAATGAGTAATTTGAAGCTTATGAAAATGAAGGATTTCTTCAAGAGCACACATACATTAATGGTATAGCATGAAACCGAATCCAGGTTTTTCTGAAACCGAAGTCCTTAACCATTATGCTGTGCTGGGTAGATTTCCAGAAAATAATTTGCTTTATTAAAGGAAATTTGCACTAAACATTTTTTTAAAGATTTTATTTATTTATTTGACAGAGAGAGATCACAGTAGACAGAGAGGCAGGCAGAGAGAGAGAGAGAGGGAAGCAGGCTCCCCGCCGAGCAGAGAGCCGGACGCGGGACCCGATCCCAGGACCCCGAGCCGAAGGCAGCGGCTCAACCCACTGAGAAATTCCCCTCTTGTAACACGGAGTTATTCATAAACACATTGATAATGTATGTTAATGCCTTCACGAACACTGGATACTGTTAACATTTTGTTATCATCAATCTTTCTTTGTTTTGACTTGAATTTTTACTCATAAACTTGAGCATACATTTTAACATATGTTTCAGGACTTATTGTTTTCTGCAAGTTGCTGATTTTTTGCCCTTTTACTATTTTCTCACTGAGATCTGTGTTCTTATTGATTAGGGGAAACTCTTTGTATATTAATAATATTAACACATTTTGTGTTATATACACTGAAAATACTTCCTTTCATTCTTGCCTTTGTGTTATATTTCAAGCATAATCCCAATCAAATCTTTTTGAATTTTTTTCTGAAATCACCTCTATACATTTTTACTTTGTGGCTTTATCTCTTGCTTTGGGGAGGTTTTGTCCACGTTGAAGTCATTTTCAGAGATTATTTCTAATATTACACTTTTTTTTTTTTAAGAATTTATTTACTTATTTGACACACAGAAAGAGAGATCACATGTAGGCAGAGCAGCAGGCAGAGAGAGGAGAGAGAGGGGAGGGAAGCAGGCTCCCTGCCGAGCAGAAAGTCCCACGCAGGCTTGATCCCAGGACCCTGAGATCATGACCTGAGCCAAAGGCAGAGGCTTAACCCACTGAGCCACCCAAGCGCCCTGATACATTTGTTATAAATTCCTGGGTAGATGAGTTTGTTTGTTTATTTATTTATTTATTTAACACATAGGGAGAGAGAGATCACAAGCAGGCACGGAGAGAGAGAGGGGGAAGCAGGCTCCCCACTGAGCAGAGAGCCCGATGAGGGGCTCAATCCCAGGACTCTGAGATCATGGCCTGAACCAAAGTCAGAGGCTTAACCCACTGAGCTACTCAGGCCCCCCTACTAATGTTATACTTTTATTCTAACATTTATAAACTTTGACTCAATCTTTCTTTATAGAGGCTATTAAGGAGTCACGTCCATCATCCAGAGTCCTTGAGTTCCGATTATAATGAGCTGGGCTACTTTGGGTAAGTTATTTAACCTGTTAAGTGTTTTAGTTCCTTATGTTAGAAATGGTCTAACAATAGTACCTATCTTATATGTGTGTGTGTATATATATATATATATATATATATATATATATATATATGTTTTGTTTTGCTTTGTTTCAAGTTTTTATTTAAATTCTAGTTAGTTAACATATAGTGTGACATTGGTTTCAGGAGTAGAATTTAGTGATTCATCACTGACATATAATACCAAGTGCTTATCATAACCTGTGCCCTCCTTAATACCCATAGCCCTTTTAGCTCATCCCCACATCTTCCCTCCATCAACCCTCAGTTTGTTCTCTATAGTTAAGAGTCTCTTATGGTTTCATGCCTCTTTTTCCCTCATCTCCTATTTTATCTGTTTTGTTTCTTAAATTCCATATATTAGTGAAATTACACATATCTGTCTTTCTCTGATTGGCTTATTTTGCTTAGCATAATGCATGCCAGCATTTATTTTAAATTCATCTGTATTTGTATTTTTTAGCATAAGTTAGAAATCTATTTTCTTTTCCAAAATGGGAAAACATGTGTCCTTATATCTATGGCTAAATTTTGCAATTTTGCATCATGTCCTCACTGATTCACATCAGTTGCATGGTCAAATTCCATTTGTATACTGGTCTGTTTTCCAACTTTAGTAACATGTATGTTTCTAATTCTTTCATCAATCTGAGTGTGTGTGTGTGTGTGTGTGTGCGTGTGTGTGTGTGTGTGTGAATGTGTCTAACACATTAAGAAACTAAGATCTGGAGAGTTGATGTAAGGAGATAAGGATACCCAGTTACAAATGATCTCAAATTTATACCTAGAAATTTATTCCTAGAAGTGGTCTTACTCCTTCAGAGTACATGCATATGAAATATAATCTGTCCCCAATACACCACTACATTTTGTTATGAAATACTTATGAACACAGTACATTTTTAGTTATGTACATATTTCTTTCTACTGCTTTTTATGAAGAAATGATAATTACTCATTTTTAATACTGCCACCCCACTATTCTGAGGTACAGCCCATGTCTCATTAACGTTTGTATTGCTGGTGTCTGCCAGTGCCCAGCATATACACAAAAATCAATACATGTTTACTTAATTGAATAGATTTTAAAAATAATGTGCAGTCCATGTTGGAATCAGCATCTCGCAATGTGTTGTGGCTCCTCATATTCCAAGTATTTGTCCTCACTTTCAGATACCTCATCTTTTCCACTAAAACCCAAAATAGTCCTTTACTCCAAGCAGCTGGTCCAACTCACGATCTCAGAGTACATGAGTTGATTTCTATTACTTCTGTATTATAGCTTTTATTATTAAAACTTCATGAAATTTTCCTTAGCTCCACTGATTCCTTTCTTCCTGAGCCAGCAGTTAGAATTATTTAATTTTAGAGGTAAAAACCATCTTATACTTAATCTAGGTTAAACCCTTCATTTAATAATGAGGAAATGGATGGCTAACGAGGTTACAAAACTTCCCCTCAGAGTATTTTTAATGACCATGGCTTACAGTTTAGTTTTCAATTTTGTATTTCACTTTAATTTTGTACCAATGGGATTAAAAACTCCTCTGGAATTAAAACTAGCAGTACATTCAGCAATTCATTGAATAAATATTAATTAAGTGCCAACTATGGGACAAGCAATAATCTAGACTCTAGAAATGCAAAAGTACTACATACATAAGCCTGATTTTTATGTAGCCATAGTCTACAGATGAAACAGATGTTAACTAAAAATTACCAAAATAACTGTAAATCAGTGTTTTATTAAAATTGTGATATGTTATAAGGAAACAAATAATGTCATGAAAATAGACACTAAACTATTTAATTTTGACTGGAAAATCAGGGAAAGTTTTTTCAAAGAAGTGGCATTTCACTGAAATCTGAAGAATGACTACAAGTTCAGCAGGCATAGAGGGAAAGATTTCTTCATGTAGAGAAAATTATGAGTTCAAAAAAACTGAGCCTGGAAGTAGTTTGGGATTTTATGGAAAAAGACAGAAACCAAGTGTGACTAAATCAACAAAGGGAAAACTGAGGATGGTTATGACAGGAAGCCTAGGTTAGGCACTATGTGCAACATCAACAGAAATGTCTCCCCCTGAAGACTCAGAACCTTAATAGAAATCCTTTAGGAAGTTATTACAAGGGAGCTATGTTATTATTTTTACATTAAAAAAAATCTTGCTATGGATTTTATGTTTAAAAAAAAAAAGTAGTTGGGCACCTGGGTGGCTCAGTTGGTTAAGCAACTGCCTTCGGCTCAGGTCATGATCCTGGAGTCCCAGGATCAAGTCCCACATCGGGCCATCTGCTCAGCAGGGAGCCGGCTTCTCCCTCTGCCCCTTGCCCCTCTCATGCTCTCTCTCTCTCAAATAAAATCTTTAAACAAACAAACAAACAAACAAAACCTAGTGAGAAAACATAAGAAAAATAAAGTGGGAGACCATCCTGCAGCCCTGGGGAGAAAAGAAATAAGATGACAGCCACAGAGACGAAGGGTAAAAGTGAAAAGAAGAGGTCTGAGTTGGTAGTATACACAGGACTTCATGTTTATTCAAACAAGAAGATGTCACAGATCACTCCTGGTTTTCTGGTATCACCAACTGGGTGAAATATGTGATACAACTGTGGAACAGAAATGATAAAAATTTCTGACTTAAGCTGATTTAAGTTTGAGGGACCATGAGAAATCCAAGTGAATATATTATTTTGGAGATTAATGATACGGTTTTGGAGATATAAATGTGAGAATTGTTGGCATAATGATATATGTAAATCCATATGACTGAATAAAATCACCAGGGAGAGAATGTCAGGAATAATCCCAATAAATTCAAACACTTTGAGGTCAAGTAAAGGTAGAAAAACTGGCAAAAGACTATGACAAATAGCAGCCACAGTGGAAGGTGAAAACCCAATATATGATAGTGTCATGAAAGCCAAGAACAAATAGTATACCTGACAAAGTTGCGACTCAAGAAGTATTTTTAAGATAAATGAATGAAACTACTCATCTGTATTGAATGCTGCCAACAAGTCAATTAAGATGGGAGCCGAAAAGCATCCACTGAATTTAACAATATGAAAATCAATGATGACCTTATGAGAGTGGTTCTGGTAATGGGGGTAGGGAAAATAAGGGGGAAAGGATATCAAATCCAAGCTGGCTGAGGAATAAAGGGGCTCCAGCCCATAAGATTAACCAAGATTACGACCCAGGGAGAAAAAAAGTAGACACACACACACACACACACACATATAGGAAATAAACCTATAACTTGATTTTTTAAAAGTGGGAAAACTATAAACAAGTAGTTAAGAAAACAGAAACCTTGGAATGCCTGGGTGGCTCAGTGGGTTAAAGCCTCTGCCTTCTGCTCAGGTCATGGTCCCAGAGTCTGGGATCGAGCCCCACACTGGGCTCTCTGCTCAGCAGGGAGCCTGCTTCCTCCTCTCTCTCTGCCTGTGTCTCTACCTACTTGTGATTTCTGTCTATCAAATAAATAAAGTTTTAATTAAAAAAAACCCAGAAACCTTTATGGTCAAAAACATGAAAAGATGTCCAACTAATAATAATCAGGAAATGTAACAACAATACAGTGAAATATTGTGGTAGGCAGCCTCTGAGATGATTTTCAGTTGATATCTGCTTCCTAGTGTTCACGCTCTTATGTAACTCTCTTAAGGGTGGGCTGGACCTCATAACTTGCAACTAATTAATAAAATATGACAAAGTAATAAATATTTTAATTAATAAAATATGACTAAGTGATGTCTCTTTCAAGAGAGAAGGTTATAAACACACCAATATCTCCCTGGAACTTGTGTTAATTCTCTTGCTTGCTTTGAGTGAAACTAGTTGCTATATTGTCAGCTGCCCTATAGAAAGGCACATATAGCAAAGAACCAAAGAAGCTCTCTTACCAACGGCCAATGAGGAATACAGTACACATACTTTAATATAATAGTACAGAAATAAATAAATCCTGCTAATAACCATATGAGTAAGTTTAGAAGTGAATCTTCTCCAATAAAGCCTTTAGATAAAAACCCAGCCCCAACTAGCATCTGTTTCCTCCCTGTGAGAAAACTTGAGGCAGAGATAACCAGCGAAAGCTATAATTATAAGAAACTATAAGATAAATGTTTCTTGTGTTAAGCCACTAAGCTGTGGAGCGGTTTGTTGTGCAGTAATAAATAACAAATACAAAAAACATTTTATATCCCTCAAATAAGCAATAATCTAAAAGTTTGATTAAAACAAGTATTGTTAAAGATGTGGAGAACAAGGGAATATGCTTACACTTCTGCTGTGGGTGTAAACTGGTTCAATCAAATTGATAAACAATCTGACTACCCCCAGTAAACCAAAGATGCTGTGCCCTCTTGCCGTTAATACTGTAAGGAAGTAATTTCATGCAAGCCAAAAGAAATATAAATAAATATGATTATTTATTATTATAAATATTATTTCAAATAAATAAACATGATTATTTCAAAATTGTTTAAAAGGGTAAAAACTGGACGACCTAAATGTTCATCAGTATGAGAATGGATAAATTGTGATATATTCCTGCTGTGGAACAATAGATTAAAGTTAACATAAATGAACGTGATCTTCATTATTCGTATAATGTGCAATAGTATAATAATACTTGAATATGATTTGGGTAGATATATAAGATATAAACAATATCATATCACTTACAAATAAATATAAATATAATAAAATATAAAAATTGTATGGAAATGATATATACCTTCTCTTATAGTCAACCTTCTAGAAGGGATGGGAATTAAATGAGGAATAATTTAATTATATCCATAATATAATATTTCTTGGGAAATAAAAGATCCAATGCAAATATGGCAAAATATCAAGGTTAATTAAATTTGAGGGTGTGTGGGTACATGGCTATGAGTTATATTATTTACTTTTTTACAGTTTATTTGATGTATTTCATAATAATTTAAACTTTGAGAACTACGAGTCTTGGGTGTCTGGGTGGCTCAGTCACTTAAGTGTCTGCCTTCAGCTCAGGTCGTGATCCCAGTCCTGGGATAGAGTCTTGCATCGGGTTCCCTGCTCAGCAGAGAGCCTGCTTCTCCTTCTTCCTCTGCCCTTCCCCTCCTCATGCTCTCTCTGTCAAATAAATAAATAAAATCTTAAAAAAAAATCACACGTCTTGGGAATATAGTTGACACAACAACAAGAAGTTATTCCTAGAGTTTTCAAACTAATGTGGAAGAAAAAATAAACCTATATTTTAATAATTTATTATTTTATCATTTATAATTTTCTTTAATTTTATCCTATATCCTTATGTGTGTTTTTTTAGAAGATTGATTACTAAATAAATTGTTTTTGTATATTTGATGTTTGGATTTCCTGAAGGTAAGATTTAGAAACAAAATCTACTAAGCTGGAACATCAGAACAAAGTTTGTTTTATTTTTGACTGAAGGTATACAGTGTGGCATGAAGAATACTCAACTGAATTATTAAGCTCATTTCCAGTACTGGTGCTATTCTGGGCAAGTCCCAGGATTCCTTGTCTATAATAGCAGAGGATTAAACTAAATGATCTCCTAAATCCTACCACTTTTAAGCTTCCTTTAGTTCAATAGAATTTGGGAAAGAAGGATGGTAATAAACTCATAGATATTTCCAATTCTCACCCACAATGAGAGATGTCCTCAACACAGCCAGGCTGTGTGGGGGATTAACAACTTCTCTTTGACATCACTGTCTTTGTACTCTCAGTGCTTGTTCTCTCTAACCTGGTTACTTCCTTTCAGGTTTAGATGAAGGAAGAATTCAGAAGCAAAAGTAGATAAAAGTAAAACTCAAAGTGAAGTAAGGGGGGAAAAATATATGTGTGTGTGCAGTTTGGTGCCTTAATAGTGCTGGTTGCTCCTTCACATTTGGGATATAATTTCTTGAAAGAGAATGGAGATGAAAATGGACCAGAATGCCAGGAGACTGTGTTGAGAGATGAAAAGCAACACTATCTGCAATCTTCTTAGGCTAAGTTTTTTTTTTTTTTTTTAACCAACTAGCACTGCTTACAAGCACTATTTAATCTGTTAGAAAAACAGTTTTAGATAAATCAGAGAAAAGGATCTTGGGAAAATCAAAAGTAGATTATGTAAAAGGATTTCTAGGAAAGCACTATGCAATGGGCTTTATAATTACCCTTTTAATATATGTATTAGTAATAATTGACCTGACATTCATAAATTAAATGAAATATGAGAAAAATAACCTAACACTCCATGAATGCAGTAGTTCTCTTTTGGTTCAGCTCTAATAATACTCTCTGCCATAAAATATACCTCTGCTGAACAAATCCAAACTTTTCCTCCAATTTCACATAAGGGGGCTCAATGTCAAATCTGGAAAACTACCAATTGATTAGGAAACTTTTAAAGTAAGCATATTCTCTCAAAATGGCCTAATTGACTACAACTTTCCTTCGAATTTTTGTGATAGGAGAATTTTCTTATATAACTTAGTTGATTTGATAATCCATTTAATAGGACATATAACAGAAGGACTGCTTATCTATGCTCTATGATGATGTTAAGCTTTTAAATATGAAGTCACAAGAAAGGATTATTTATCTAATCTGAAATCTCTTCCTCATTTAAGATATATTATGAGAATAACAATAAACTTTATTTTATAGGAGCTTCTCCCTGCTCCCTCTCACTCACCCCCCCCCCCCTTGCAGTCAGATTCAGTTTTTGGTTTATATTATCTACTTAAAATTATTTCTTAGGAAAATGTGGGTAAGAAACTTTATTGCTTTTTGTACTCTGCACATGTGATATGGGCACAAACCCAAGAATCCTGGGAAGCTTAGAAGCCAGAAAAGACAGAGTAATATTTCTGCCCTGGAGTATCCAGAACCAAAACTAATACAGATTTCTGTATCTAGAAGTGGAGTGTTACTAGAATAAATATCTAAAAATGTGGAAGTGGCTTTAGAATTGGTTAGGGGGTAGAAGCTGGAAAAATTTTGAGAAACATGTTAGAAATAGTCTCAATTTCCTTGAACAAACTCTTAGTTTGTTCAAGAGAGTGCTGGTAAAGACTCAGAAGGAAGTGAGGAGCATAGCAAAGAAAATCTAGATCATCTTAGAGAAGGCGTAAATCATCAAAAATTGTTCATAGAAATATAGTGATGTTAAATATGCTTTTGGTGAGAGCTTGAGAAGGAAATGAGGAACATGATATTGAAATTGGAAAAAAAGAAGATACTTATTATTTAGTGATTGTGCCCTATGGTCATATGAAAACAGAACTTATAAGCAATGAACTTGTATATCCAGCTGAGTCGGTTTTCAAGCAAAGTATAGAAGGTGTCTCTTGCTTTCTTGCTGCTTATATTAAAAAAATACAACAGGAAAGAGATAAATTGAGGAAAGAACTGTTTAGCCAAACAGAACCAGTACTTAAGATTTGGAAAAGCCTCAGCTTATCTTGATTTCAGAAGATGCTAAGATTAGGAGATTTACTGCCAGGAAAGTGTGCTCTAGGCAACAAAGCCAAGGGTGTGGCTTTTGCTAGTGCCTTGAAAGGATCAAATTTGCAGAGTGTAAAAGCACACAAAGGACTCTTTAAAGAGATTAGGAATATGGTTCAGCCCTCTCAGCAGAAACCAGAGAGAGATGGGATTATTCAGGAAAGATCTGTGGAGGAGCCTTATGTCTAATGGAGTGAATCCCTGTGATATACATGGCAGACCCACAAGGTCCTTGAGGATGCTATATCAGCAGACACTCTGCCAGTTTAAACTAAAGGGGACAGAAACAGGACAAAAGGAAGGAAGGTAGTCAAACTATCAAAAGTATTAAGGTTAAAAAAATCTGATAGAATTACTCAATTACAAATATATACTATTCTTCAAGGAAAAGGAACAATAACTCAAAGCACAGAGCTATGGGCCCAGATGGAGCCAATAACCACAGAAGGTTATCCCCAGGTCTAGAAACCTAATGGAGTTCACTACCAGTACTTCTAAATTTGCTTGGGACCAATCACTCATTTTTTTTTTTTAAATCCTTTTGTTTTCTCTCTTTTAAACTAGGATTGTTTACAACTTTTATCTTATTTTTGTCACACTATTGGATTTGGGGAACAGAAAACTTGTTTTCTAGTTTCACAGGTCCACAGATGGAGAGCAATTTTGCTCCAGAATGGGTCATACATGGAGTCTCAATTATACCTGAGTTAGATGAGTTAGATGGTAAGATTTGGGTCTTTTTAACTGATGATATTTAGATGAGATTTTTAGACTTTAGGTTGATGGTGGGATGGATCAAGGCTTTTGAGAATGTTTGGATGAGCTGAACGTATTTTGCAAGTGAATGGATGTAAATTTTGGGGGACTAAAGAATAGACTGTAGGAGGCTAAATAATGGCCCCTCCTCCAACAATGTCCAATCTCTGAAACCTGTGAATATCCTAATGACAAAAGGGATTTTGCAGATAGGAGTGAATTAAGGAGTTTATGGTAGAGAGATTTTCCTCTATTATTTGGATGAGCCCAATGCAATCAGAAGGATTCTAATAATAGAGATGTAGAAAGATCAGATAGAAGAGAAAACAATGTGATGATGGAGCAGAGATAAGAGTGATGCCCAGCTTTAAACCAAGGAATGATAGTAGCCTCTAGAACCTGGGAAATACAAAGGACAGATTTGTCTCTGGAGCCTCCAGAAGAAACTAACCTGCTGACACCTTGCTTGATTGCCCCCAGCAATAGGAAACTAATGAAATGTGTTTGTTCTTGATCCATGAATTCTTCAACAATAATTATTCTGACATATTTACAAATATAAGATATAGCATTCTTCAGTTAAAAAAGGATCATAAAACATTTAAGTACATACAATGCACTTACCTGAAGAAGTTCTGAGGTAAACATCAAATGTTTTCCACAAGGAAAAATAAATACAAAATGATTCAGTTGTATCTGGAATCGAGAATCACCAGAAGATATTTCTTTTCAAAAGTTCACATTAAATTTTTGACTCTCTGAGAACCCTCATCCAAGGGATTTTTTTCATTATGATTATATATTTTTCTTAATATCTTGTAGAAGCAAAACCCTACATCTGATTTTCAGAACAAAATATTTTAACTACTTCAAAATTAGATTCTTAAATAACAAAAACATTAAATTCACTTTAATTGATAGTATAAATATATGTCATATGTCCTGTAGTCGTATCAATATATAGGAGATATAAATGTTGAAGACTACTCCTGTGTCCCAGAAACTGCTATATGGTATATATACATCTATTGCTAGTTATAATAAAGGCTTAAAATACAATACTTTTATAGCTATTTTATAAGGAATTTTAGTAAACTTTTGACCTTATAGTGTCTGTGGTAGTTATTGGCAAGGGAACACTGCTATTAAAACTCACAGATTATCTATCATGCCATGCTTCTGAATCTGAAGAGAAAAGAGTTCTGTCATTATCTCAAAGAATTCATGTTTTCCCAGCATGGGTAAAGAGTGTAATTAAAAAAAAAAGACCAACACTCTACCTGTGATTCAATGTCCTAATAACTCAATTTGTCCTAATGTTCATTCTGTTTTTCTTTCTTTCTTCTTTTTTTTTTTTATTTTTAAGATTTTATTTATTTATTTATTTACTTGCGAGCAAAAATGAGCAGAGGGAGCAGCAGAGGGACAAGCAGGCATCACCCACTGAGTGAGGAGCCTGCTGCTGGGGCTCCATCCCTGGACCCTGAAGTCATGACCTAAGCCAAAGTCAGATGCTTAACCAACTGAGTCACCCAGGTGCCCCTTCATCCTATTCTAATACATTATGGACCAATAGAAGAAAACATTCAACAAAACTCAGACCTGAACTCTAGTTTTGTTTTGTCATAATCAAGGAAGTCGTAGTTGGGACAATACAGTCCATCAAAAACAAGACTTGCTTGATTTTCTTAACCAAAAATCTGTTTTTTAGTAATTACCCTCTTAAATCTCAAAGCAATTTTCTGAGACTAGTAAGCTAAACAGTTTCATTTTAAAGACAAATGGCTTCAAAATTTATGAGAATGTAATTCTATATTCTTATTTTAATTTACAGTCATGCATTCCACTTACAGTTTTCACCAGAAAAGGTCTTAAATTATTTTGCACTTTTCCAATATTGTGATGCTCATAGCTATTGACCCTTGACCACATAAAGTTGAGGGAAAGTTTTTATTTTATTTGATTTTTTTTTTTAAGGTAGAGGAGTAATATGTCAACAGATTGATTGCAAATCTCTCCAATTCTGTGTCTGTATTTAATCTTTTAAAACATAATTTCATTTCTACCTATGAGATATAGACCAATGCTTTTTTTTTTTTTTTCATGTAAAGCATTTCACCAATTCTAAAAGAGAATGCTAAAAGAGAGTTTGAAATGATCAATTCTACCAATTAAACTTCAATAGTAAGATCTCTGGTTTAGAACTGACTTGGCATATTTACAGTTCATGGTTCAGCGATTTAAAGCATAGTCAGTAAATGTTTCAGGAATGTAGACATTTTTAAATAGAGGCACTTGACTGCTGGATACTCTGTACTTGAGTTCTCTATAAAAACACTGTGATGTAAAACACAAGAATTTCAATGTTTCTCCTGTCAATTTTCTTCCTGACATGAATCTTCTAGTTCTAATTTGTATATATGTATATATACTCATATACACACATACCTAGATATTCCCATATACCTATGACATACACATACTATATGTTCTCTTTGTGTGTTTGTATTAATAATGGCATCTAGTAGCTACTAAGCATGAAATAGGTCCCAAATACTGTTCTTAAAGCTCTACACATTCATCTTTACAACATTAGGTATGTTTTATTAATATCTCAATTTTGTACAGTGGAAAACAAAACTAAATAAAACACACACAAAAATGAGACACAGATATAAACTTTCCTAAGATCAAATAAGAAGTAATCAGTGCCACAGGAATTTGAGCCAAAGCAACCCAAAAACAGAAGTCATCATTTAATCTTCAAGAAGAATAATGAAAGTGAAAGCACATACCACATAATTAAAGAAACTGAGGCACATGGAGTTTAATTTATGGAGAATCTAACAATTAGGATACAGTGCTGTGAGAATTTCCACCCATGTTATCTGATTCTAGAAACTACAGTCTTATCTATTTAATTGCATTGCCATTTTGTTAGAAATTTGCCTTTCTAGAACCGCTGACTACACAAAGACATTATATCTATGTATCAAAAAGATGTTTTGATCAAGAGGCCATGGAAAGACATGTGGCTATCAAACACCTCCTGATCCTTTACCTACTATGGGCAAGTAATGATAAAAAGCTAATTTATGATAGATAAATTTAAGATAAATTTTTTATAGATAAATTCTTAATCTACCAACTTTCTCAGTCAAACCATTATCCAGGATACAGTTCAAGATCATGTCTTGCCTGTTATTTCTAATTCCTTCTCCTTTAACTGTTCTCATAAAAAAATGGGAGAGCCAGAATATACTGTGGATGCTATTAATTAAAGTGTTTAACTTTCTTTGCAATCTAACTCTTCCCTGTGGAATTTCATGGCTTAACTGGGTGTTTCAAAAACTAATTTCTATTATTATTCGCCTTGATCTTAGAAGACATATTTGCATATACAAATAAGATGCATTATATGTGCTAACCACTATTCTAGGCACGGTGCCTGTATCATCACTATTCCTTTCGACACAATCTAGCTAAGGATACACTTTCTTTTATATATAAGGGGCATTGGAAAGGATAGGTAATTTCTCCCACGATTGACTAGCTAGTAAGTGGCAGATCCAGGATTCAAATTAAGGTCAGTTTGCCTCAAAAGACTTTCCTGTGTCCACTTAATCACACAGCTCCACAGAAACAAACACATTCTACTCTGCATATATAGATAAGGCTGAAAATAATGTTTACACATCAATCACAAACCCTTATGTGATGTGTATCCTTTGATATATATCTATTTTTGTTGTGCCTTACTCATTTATATATGTTATATGTAGATAAAGGAATTTATTTAGAAAAACAAAACACTAAGATGTTAAATAGCTTGAGATCTTTAAAATCCAGATTTAAAATGATATAATAGGCTATTTTCTTCTATTTTATTTTGTGAATGGCTCCAATTAATGCTAGAAATGTAGTGTTTCTCATAAAACTTAGAAAACTTCCTTTGATCAAAGTTTAATTTAGTAAACCTTTAAATTTTAAACCACAAGAGTTTTTCAACCTTATGAATGTCTATTTTAGCAATAGAAATAAACTAGAATAAACATCAGTCAGCTGACTTATTTTTAAACCAGCTGTGAAAATTTATTATGAAAATATCATCCCTGTTTTCAATATAAAAGACTGATTGAAATGTAAATTTCTATAAGATTTTTGATAGTCACAATAAATATAAAATGTGGAGGTATTAAGAGCATTATGTACTCTTGTAAACACTTGGAAGACTTTAATTTTAAAAGGCTTCGGGTCTTTCACTAGGTAACCATAGTAATGCAATAGGAGAAATGGAATATCTGCCATTTTTTTATTATTATTTCCTGTTTTATACATTTGATTTATGCTTTAACAAGAATTGTTTTATCAATCAATTCCAATACGTTACTAGCAGGCAAGTTTGAATTCCAATGGGTTTTTTTTTGTTTTTGTTTTTGTTTTTTGTTTTGTTTTTCAGTCAACTTCATCTTTTAAATGTTTAGAACACAAATTAGACTAAAATAATTTTCTTGAATTTTACTATGCATACACATGCATGCTGTTTCTTGGTATTCCAATTATGTCCCTTTGAATTTTCTAGCCCATGCTGTGGTACAAGTGTCCCATATGTTCAAGTTAACTGTATGTTCACAAGGAAAAATATGCTAAATCCAGAGAAAGAATGACATCCATAAATTTATATATGTAATGGAAAGTATAAATAAATTGGTTATAGGACTCTACTTTTTTCCAACATTAGTTTGTATCTCAATTTTATACTTGTTTTTTAGTAGAAGAAGTTCAAGTCAAATTGGAATCAATTGCAAATAAATTAAGAAATACCATGCTAGGTAACCATGGTATAGATTTGCATAGTGGACATCAATAACTAGGGACTTTGATCTTTGAAAATGTCATAATTATTTTTGAGCCTAAAAATGACAGAGCTTTTATTCTGATATCAAACTCTGGTATCACATTTATGCCAAATTCTGATACTGAATATTAAATTCTAGAGACAAGTTTTAATTAAACACAACAAACAGACATTTGCTGGCAGTTTCATTCGGAGTTCATTTGCATTCAGTTGGCTTCCATCATATAAAATGAGATGACATATTCCTTTCCTCCTTCCAGGGTGCCTCCTTTCTAGTACAGTGAATTTATCTATAAGGTACCTCATCAAGAACACATGAGACAAATAGGGAGAAAAAGATACATTCTAAGAGCGAATATAATTTAAGAGACTCAAAGGAAATCCAACAGCATTTTATTGATGCTCTGACATTTCTAAGAATGGAATATTAAATAGATGAAAAACTGATTTCTGAACTAAAACCCAGGAAAACCAAAGGTTCAAAGAAGACAGTAATAAGTAATTACTGAAACAAGTTTATTACTATTGATTTCATCTGAATAATTGTCTACCAGACATCCATTTAACCCGGTCCATTTACACAGACATCTAGGAATGACTCCTCAATTTGGGGAAATATATACTTCTATACTGAATTTCTGTATAGGAGCATTTGGAAACTTGGGATATTTTCTAATTTCCCTCCGGTTTAGTCCTAGAATTTATGGCTCTGTGCCTCAGTGGTTGCCGGCTACACTGTTCAAGTGACCAGATGGAAATAGAATCCCTTTTCTACTCTAGTTAGAAGAAAAAGAAAATTAACCAAACAATCAGCCAACATGCACATAGATATGTCACAAGGCATTTTGCTGGATACTTTGAGGCCTACTACAGAATATGCCATGACACTAGTCCTGTGGAAGTCAAAGCATATGCAGGAGTCAATTAGTTCCTGTAGAGTAGGATACTGACTTTAAACACACCAGAACAGATTAAGGGACTCAGATGACTGGATTTCTTAACAGCATTTTAAACTCCTAATTATTCTATACATTGGACTGCTTGGATATATGCTTTTGGTTGTACCAGGTTTGGGCAGGTTTGTACAGGTTTAGGCAACCTGTACAAACTTCTCTATTTACATGGCTTCTATTTCCTTCCCAAGCTCCATTTTTAACACAATGTCTTCTGCACTTCAAAATCTTTTATTCTTTCTGTGCCTGAAACTCTCCCTGTGAATATTGTATAGACAACCTGAATTCAGCATTTTTAACGTGGAAATCATGGTCTTCTTCCTAAGGCTGTTCCCTGTCCTAAAATTGGTATCCTTGCAATCATTTTGGACATTAGCCAATTTTCCAACCTGAAAATACAGTCATTATCTCTGGCTCCTCACCCCTTCCTTTATATATGCTGTTAGTCTGTGTGTTATCTGAATTCTCTCCCTGCCCTGTCAGACCTTGGTTCAAGTCATCTTTCCTCAGTTAGATTAATGAAAATGCCATCTCAATTGATTTTTCTACAAAGCAACTAAAAGTCATTTTTTTTTCTTAAACAGACATTTGATAAACTCACTCTTCTACCTAAATTCAGTCAATGGCTGCAAATCTTTCAGGATAAAAAGAGTATCCATATCAATAACTTACATGGTTCTCTGTGATTATGCTCTGCTTTATCTCTTACCCTTACCTTTCACCATCAAGTTAAAGTGCACTAACCTGTGAATTCTCCATGCTCTTGTTCAACACAGATCCTTTGCATAAACTATTCTCTCTCCTTGTAAGCCCTTGTTCCTCTTCTCTCTTCCCCTTAACAAATCCCTATTCATTATTCCAGCATATGGTATTTTATAACTTGTGGTTCTTGTGAGCATTCCCCTTCCATGCCTGCTTCTCAGACTAGAAAAGGCTGGGCTTTGGGGGAAAGCAGAATTCAGAAAATAACTGGAAGGAAAGTGGGGAGGATAATGAACAAGGTCTGGCCAAAATAGACACCATGTGCACCAGGGACTGGGAGCAAGCCTGCCCTAGTGTCCCCGCCATGTCCTGGTCCTTAACGTGCCAGGCTCTGTTCTAAGAGATACTTGCATATAAATAATTTACTCATTCCAAAAATCCTGCTCTCACCTGCATTTTATAGATATGGGAGATTAAACTGCATGGCTAGTGATAAATTCAGGATTTGAAATCATTCGTTTGACCTCATCCTTGTCCTGGGTCTACACGATTAGGAAGTTCCTAAAATTACATTCTGAAGAATGTGGGCTCATTACCATTGAATTGTTCCTGAAAAACAAAGAAAAATAGCATAATCTTCTCTCTCAGACATCCTTAGGGAACAAGTGGTACTCTTTAAAAACCACAATGAACATAAAGATACAATTCTCATACAATTTGAACAGGAAAGGAGATATTAAATGACAATAGATGAGAAAAGCATCTTGTTACTTTTTCTTTTCTGGGCCTCATATTTCTGCAGATGATTACATTCCATCTCTGCCTTTTATTTTTCTTGCTGAATAATTCTTCATAGACCTTGTTCTGCACACTCATCAACTTTGATAGTTCTTTTGATAGTTTTTTTTTTAATCCCTAAGTCTCTTTTCATCATACTGAATAGTTCAAATATCATTACTCTAAATTCTCCTTTCTGTAACATTTTAAGAAACAATGTTTGATTATTTAAGGCTAGTATTGGCACATGTGGGAATGATTGTCCACAATGAACTATGGACTCTTCGTAGCTGGGTTCACACCATGGAAATTGTCTCTTTCTTGTGTGTAGATTATTTTTTCCTACACAAGATTATTATGCTGTATTATCCCTATTGAATATAATTCTCTACAACTATGCTATTTACCATGGAACCTAACTTAGGTTAAGATCTGTTCCTGTCATTTGAAAAGCTGCATAATGAATAGAAAGTAATTTGTCATTTTTCTGATGCCTTCTGGGATGTATTTATTGTCCTTATAACAAGAGATTATTATTATCCGGACTTTGAAGTTAAGGAGACTAAATCTTAGAAGTTATAACTTGGCATTATCATGCCCTTGGAACTGTGATCTGAATCAAAACTAACTTCATCCAGATATGAAAATAAACTGCCTTAAACAATGACCACCTCCTCAATGTCCTCATTACATAAACACATATATCTGCTTAATAATTGTAATGCTGCTGCAATGTTAAAAAAAAAAAAAATACACATTGAGGTTCTAAATCTCATACAAAGGCCCCGGACCAAGGTCCATTGAAAACATTGTAAAAATTATTGATCCAATGCTACAGTGACTGAATTACTCCCAAATTTTAGGAAAAACTAGATGTAGCTTGTATGTTCTTTCATTTATTTTGTGCTATAAATAGAGTAACTTCTAGTTAAGAAACAAAAATTTTGTTTATAGATTGAAATAAATAATGATAAAGTCGCTTTTGCTTCTTGAATTACATATGTTTCTACCTTTTAAAAAAGAAAAATTTTCATATATTTAAATCTTATTCTTTATGAATCCATAATTCACAAATGCCCGTTTTGAGATATATGTCCATATTTTGAATCCAAGAACACAACTCAAGGTCTGTTTGCATACATGTTCTAGATCAATTCTATTAACTTCTTTTTCCCCATTAAACTTAAGACTCAATATAAACCTGAGAAAGGGCAAATTGCTACTAAAAAGGTGTAAGGTAGTAGGACAATTTTGCCAAAATAAAGTCAGAATCAAATACAGGGTATTTTGATTTTTAAAATATAATTATGAATATATAATAAAGTAATCATACCAAAGAATTACATGCAATCATTTAATAGTTATAACATAAAACAGAATTTAAATATTACTTTTAATTATTGGAGTTATATAAAATAATTCTGCAACCATAAACAAAACATACCTTCTGTTCTTGCTTTAAACTTAATTTTATATTGTCTTTTAATTAAGATTTTTAACTCCACATTATTAATTCTGGTTCAGCATTCTGGGGACTTTAAATTATTAATGGATGGGGGTGATCAACTTAAAACTCAGAACTCCGAACACTAGAAACTTCATAAAAAATATACATAGCTGTACACAGTCACACTCCAACCTACCATTTTGCAATTTTAGAAGACTATTTAAGATCTAATACATCAATCCCCACCACCACCATTTCTTAGCAGACAAATTGGAGGAACTACCACAGTAATTAAGCAGCAGGAGAGATTCAATTATGAGAGAATATTAAGAAACTAAATATGTATAACTTGGCTTAGTCACAACAACTGAGAGGAGATATGGGTGACTGTTGTCATATTTGAATGATATCTTCAAATATAGAAATTAATGGTTTACCATGCGGTAATAAATAGGCAATAGCAATCAAACAAAACATTCAGACAAAATCAGTAGTGAATAATTTTATGATGATATTGTGTGTGTGTTGTAGAACTAGACTTAGAAAAAATAAAATTGATTTATTGATTAATATAACATTCTGGCATGGGTCAAGATTCCTTAATAAGCATATAAGTTTCTTTCTTTCTTTTTTTTTTTTTTTTGGTAATCAGACATGCTTAAACATCACACATAACAGTTGTCCACTTTGTTATATTAAAATATTTAACATGGTATTCTTTCAAGATTAGAAAATTATAGTTAAAAACTTGGCCATTTCCTCTTTATTTTAGTAATTCAAAAATAAACACAGTAATCAGCATAAAATTTGTCACCCCTCACACTGAAGCTTTAAAATGAAGGTGTGAAAGAAATGAAGTTGTGCTAGTTGTGCTAGTTGGACTATTAGCTAATGGTATGTAAACTAAGGGTCATAAAACACAGTAAGTCACTGAGTCAGTGCAGCATTTCTTTCTCAGAGGTATGGGGTTGCTGTTAGCTTCAATCTCATTTGCTCTCTCTTTTAATGTTCTGGAAGGAGGTGGTAAATATGACATCTGTTACTTTCATACTGCATTTGACATTTATGTAGAGATTGTGATTTATTCAAAAAAATATTAGGGTACCTAAAGAAATATTGGAACGTAACGATAGAAATTTTAAATGTGAAAAGAAACAACAAACTAAAATGCTTCACATAAAAGATGATAGCAAAATTGGTAATATAATACAGGGTTTATGTACCTGCTTACTTCCTACATCCCTTAAGCCTTATCGGTAATGTTGCACATATACACAACTCAGGCTGTGTCAGTTTGTCCTGTCTGCCTGAACGTCAAATATACTTGGGGAAAAAAAAAATCAAGAATCTATGACTACAGAACTACAGATTTTCCTCTATAAGAAACAATTGGCATAATTTACGTAAAACTGGCTACAAATGGCATTCAAAACCAGTAGAAGATTAAATGGCAAAAACCAAAATAGCCTCCAGTGCGATGAGGAGGTACCCTACTTTCACACAGAATGGCTATAATTTCTCTCTTAGAGGATAGACGCTGCTTCTCTACAGAAATGCTTAAAGGTCAGCAGCCTCATGAAAACAGTCTTACTTTGTGCCTACATTCTCAAACACATTCAAACTTTTGGTAGGGAGAGACGACAATTTTTATTCACTCAAGGAGTGCCTCCATGGGGTCTGGGACCCCCGTAGAGTTGGAAAAACCATGGTGAGCAAGACAAATGAGAATGTGCACTCTCACAGTCTCCCTGCCTGGTGGGGAGCTTAGACAATTAAACAAGGGATAACAATAAGGAATGATTAGCATGGCACAGGGTGCTGGAAACCTAAAGCGAGCTAGCCTTATGAATCCAGAGATCAGGGAAGGCCTTTCTGAAAAAAAATGTTGGTAAAATAGAAACCAAAAGGGCCCACTGGCTCTCCAAGTGAGACCTAGGTACAAAATCTGTTCGAGTATTACACACACACACACACACACACACAAGAAAAAGGGGAAAAAAAGAAAAAGAAAGAAAGAAACCAAGAAAGAAAGAAAAAAGACAAAAAAGCGTGTTTGAATCTAATTTTGCTTCTGACAGATTTAACCAGTTAGGTCAATCAGATGGTAAATGGCTTATGAAATATACTTGTCTCTGAGCTTTAAGTAATAGCTAGAAGATTTCCATACTCTACAAAACACTCTCTTTAATTTATCTGATTATTTCACTGAGCTGGATCATATTTTAAATAGAAATTATTCAATAGCAAATGCAATATGTTTGTGCCCACACAACAGATCTTTCCCAGGTTAGGAAAATTTGAGAAAGAAAAATTGAAACAAAACATTACTCAAAAAAGCTTAAGGCATTAACTTGGAGGAGTGAATCTCAAAGTTTAGGTGATGAAATTTTCTAAGGTGCTTTATAAAAAAATGGGATTTCTGCACCTGCATAACACTTATTGAAATTCTGATTCAGGAGATTGGGCACTGGGCTCAATTCTTTGTAATTTTTACTAGAACCCAGAGTTATTTTGATGTGTGTGCTCCAAATCCACACCTTGAGAAATTAGAGGTTGCACTACACATAGAAGCAGAAGCTGTTATTGGAGACAGAGAGATAATTCCCTTCTCCTTTCCTTCATCAAAGTCTTATGCAAGTCACAGGAATTGAGAACAGGTTTCTCTGCACATAGCCTAAACCCTGTTCATGGGAAAGAAGAGAGAAGGAACAATATTTCCAAAGCATGGCTGCACATCAGAATCATAGGGGAGCTATCAAAATTTAGACTGATACTCTGGCTCTATCCCTGGAGACTGATTGGTGGGGGGTGGGTCCCTGGCAGTATTTTAATTTCCCTTGCAGCTTTTAGGCTTTTGATATACTTCATGCTGGGGGTGCGGGGGCAGGGGTGTTGGCAAGCAAGACAGGCCAAAGGTAAGGGAAACGAGTCAGCATTCTCTACATTACAATTTCTCTGCCAGAAACCTTATTTTTTTTAATATTCACATCATTTATATTATTAATAGTAAGCCTAAAGGTTGGTCACTCAAAGATACAAAGAGAAAGTCAGGATTACAGTTCTGAGCCGTTTAATTTAAGGCTCATGTTTATTTTTAGCTTGTTCTGTTTCTAACCCCAAGAAACATTGTTCTTGATTTAAAAAAAAAAAAAAAAAATACAACCTGTAATCTGCTACAACCTTAGATCACCTCTCCGGTGCTGAGACTTTTTTTTTTTTTTTTTTTTTTCATGGTGGCATGGCCTTCCAATCCAAAGTTCTCTGTTTTAGCGATGTTATATAATTTTCTGTTGCATAGTGCTTGGCATGTACTCAGTAACGTCAGATTTTTAAATGGCACCTCTAGCAGTGTTTTTTGGCAAGAATATGGATATTTGTTATATTTTTGAACTGTGTTGTATTCTAAAATTGTTACAAATAGAAAAATGAAACTGTCGACACTAGAGATGGTAAAACTAAAGCAAAGATGGCATTAGTCGGTGGGCTGGAGGAAGAATAGTCTCCGTCTCCAGAGCGCATTTCTTTGACATTTGCTAATTTATTGTATGTTAGGGAAGCTGTCAAGAAAAAGAGTAAACCAAAGAATAAACATTATATTGTGGAACTATACCACTGAAGCTTGTGTCTAAACATATCATTTAGTGTGTAAAGAAATAGAGAGAACTTTGATGTTATTGCTTTCAACGTAACTATCCTTCAATCTCAAGGTAAACTACTCCTCTCCATTTAACTTCTTTTTTTTTTTTTTTTAAGATTTTATTTATTTATTTATTTGACAGACAGAGATCACAAGTAGGCAGAGACACAGGCAGAGAGGAGGAAGCAAGCCCTCTGCCGAGCAGAGAGCCCGATGCGGGGCTCGATCCCAGGACCCTGAGATCATGACCTGAGCCGAAGGCAGAGGATTAACCCACTGAGCCACCCAGGCTCCCCTCCATTTAATTTATGATAAGAATACAGCTGGCTAAGGAAAAGTTAATCAAGAAAAATAGCATAGTTATTAAATTTCTGTTGATATTTAAAAACAACAGTAAGATACCATCACCCTCAGAATTATTGCAACTTTCTACTCAGGCCCCTTGCAAAGGCTGGTATTTGTTGCCTATCTTCACTATTAGACTGTAAACTCAGAAGCAGAGACACTGTGTCTATCTTACCCAATTCCATATCCCCAGCACCTACAGCAGTACTTATCACAGAGCACGTACTCAGCAAACATCCATCCAACAAATAAAACACAGGAGGAAGCATTACCTTTGATGTTAACATTTATTTTTCCTAAAATTGTAACCTCAAATGGCCTAAGAAAGTATATTAAGCTAAAAATTCTTTAGAAACTTATTTTAATTTTTTATTTTAATCTAGCTATTCATACATATGGTAAAATTATACCATAACTTGAGATAGTTTTTTGTTTGCCAAATTCCCTTATAGAAGTATATGACTAAACTTTCAGACATCTGACTTTCAGACACATTGTAAGGAACATATCTGATAACCAGGAAGGGCGCTCTCTCCTTCCTGGGATCCCACAACCAGTAAACCGGTAAAACTCTCTTGAAATACTGGCAACAGACTTCATAATGGAGGGGAGTAAATAAAATGAATGTGTTATCAGTTGTGTGATATAGAAGACTATTAAGATAGAGATTCTGGAGTTACGAACATGTGCACATGGGTACTTAAAGAGCTCTGAAAAGGCTTCAGACAAGAAAATAAAATTAACTCATAGAGCCTGACAGTTTTTAAGGAAAACTTGTGCTCGATTTCAAAAGAACTAGAATTTTCTCAGGGAGTTATGGGTTCAATTTGAGCTACTGAGTATTAAAAGGAAAAAAATCTGATAAGTTACCTGAGATGCATTAACAAAGTCTCCTCCCTATCTCCTGCTGCTTCAAATCTTCTCCTCCTCCTGACTTTCTTAGTAATGGCATCAGTGATTAAGATTAAAATTTTAAAGCTGTATCGTACCCTTTACTCCCAGGTTTCCTAAAATCTAACTCTCATTTGTTATCTGATTGACATCTGAGTTCATTGCCTGGCTCAAACCCTCAAGAAGTCTCATTTGGACTGCTGATCGCATCCCTGATGGTGGTCCAGCCCTAGGACATCAGCAAGAGCTTTGAAGAAGTTCATCTAATCACCTCATGCCTATATAAACTGCCCATGCTTTCCATTGTCCAGAGGAATAGGTTGCATTCCTTTACATCTCTCACTTCATTCTACTACATCTGGTATTCTAATCACAGGTGCTCACTAAGTCTTGAACACATCACATACTTTCCACCTCCTGTGCTTCTGATTGTATTGTACATGCTATGCCTGAGTGTTTTACCCTTCTCTGCATGATAGATTCCATTACAAGAGGAAATCCACATGTCACCCCTTCTGGAAGCCCTCTTGGATTCACAATACAAATGATTCACTCCATTTTTATGCCCCTTCACTCAGAGAGGCTAGGTTCACATCTTCACTCCATCACTGTAACCCAGATATCTTTATGAATATGTAAACTCTCTGTTTCTCTATGAACCTGCCTCATAGAATTGTGATGATTATAGGTATTAATTCAAGGAAAGTAACTAGACCAGGGCCTGGAAAGTAGGTATTTAATAAATGATATTAATATTTTTAAAAACAATGTACACTATTTTCATATTATATTGCGCTATGGTTTTCATCCTGTAAGACAGTCTTTTCACACTAGACTACAACATTGGAAAATTCAATGTTTTAATTAGATTTCTAGTACCCAAAGAATATATAGCACAGTTCAATTTTCAACATTTATTGATTGCCTACGATTTATATAATTTGGTCCCTTACCTGGATATATAAAAAGGTAAATTTTTCAAGTAGCTTATAATGTATTCTAGGAAGTAAACCATACACAGAAAATTAGGAATTAGGCTATTTCAAGACCCAATGCTGAGAGGTGCCTGAGTGGCTCAGTGGGTTAAGCATCTGCCTTTGGCTTGGGTCATGATCCCAGGGTCCTGGAATTGAGCCCAACATCAAGCTCTCTGGGCTCCCTGCTTGGTGAGGAGCCTGCGTCTCCCTCTCTTGCCCACCCATGCTCTCTCTTGCTCTGTTACTACATCTGTCTCTATCAAATAAATAAATAAAACCTTAAAAAAAAAAAGATAGTGCGAAATGTAAAAAGTCAAGACAGTCATAATCCTTGAGGATAGAAGGAGTTAGGGAATATTCTTGAAAAGAAGAACTTGGAAGGGGTGTTAAAATGATGGTATGTATTAGCAAAGGCATCAGGTGAGCAACTCTGGGTAGAATGGCACAGAAATAAGGATGTCAGGGTAAGATCAATGTGATTTATCATGGCTCTTGCAGAAGAACAGTAAAACTTGGGGGTTGCAAACTACCATACTTATAGGCAGGTGAAGTGAGTGAAGTGGGCCGGTTATAAGACAGTAAGAATATGTGGTTATGGCAAGCTAGAAGGTCTACACCCCTGAGTAAAGAACAGAGCAAACTTCCAGCTATAACTATTGTTTCATTGAAATGGGTAAAGTTGTTGCTAGAATATGTGTTGTTGTATTTTTTAATGAGATTTCTTCTACTTTCTAAGTAGGAGTAACTATTTTCAACACTTTTAAAAACACGCTGTAGATCAAACAAATTATGCTTGCCAAAGACTGATAGTGTTAGCTGCTAATTGGTAACCTCTGGAAAAAGTCTGAAGTTGCTATATGCATGTCTAACTGCCAGGTGAGACATTTATAATTCATATATTAGTAGGGAGCCATCAGAGGTTTTTTGAGAAGTGTTACATGCTCAGAAATATTTTAAGCAGATTGTTCCAGGAAATTGTAAGGAGGATTATTGAAAAAAGAAAGTCAAGCAAAATGTCCAGTTTAGAAATTAATGTTCAGAAATACGGGTTAAAGTTTTATGGGCAAAACTTCAGTGTTAGTTGTGGAACTATAAAGAGGGTGATCCAAGGTTCAAAGTAAACCACTTGAGCCCCTCTCTAATTTTAGCTGATTCAAATTAGCACAACTTGGGCAGACAAAAAACTAATTGCTCCCATTTCTCTTATTTCTCCTTTAATCAAGAGATTTACATAAGTGAGCTCATTAAAAGAAAGTCCTATCTCACCAAATGAACCTTGCCATTTTGTGTAATAATTATAGCACAAAAGGAAAGGTTAATCTGATTATACATAATGGGATAAACAGAACATTTTCAACATCTGTGCTAAGTAGTTCTGAATGTTTCTTGTATGGACTCAAGTAAGTACAATTACTTACGATTTTCAGTAGAAGTCATCTTTGTACTCAGGGTTTTGAAAATTAGAAGAGTATAAATACGCAGTTATCCTTTCCAACCTACAGACAGACTATCATATTATAGAATGTATGAGGTATTAGAAGGGACTGCTTGGCTAAAGATTTTGCATGTCATTACAGACATCCACAAAAAGACAAATCTGTGCTTACTGATCAGTGATAAAGCACAATTACCTGGCTTTTCCTCCCCAGGGTGTTAAAATTAGAAGCAACGGTTAATCTATGACTCATGTTAGTCTGTTTTTATGTATTAATACCACAATAATTATGGGTAATTCTCTTTCTTATGAAATTTAAACTTTCACAGGAACATCATTCGAGTCCGTGATGATTTCCATTACTCCCAATACAGACAGAACACCATTAGGGATGTGTGCCAAGGCACTTTGGTTTGTTGGCTCATTCTCCGAGTTTTAGAGGGGTATTATTTTTAATTTTGAAGTCCTTTCTATCAACTCCCACACACCACTCCCTGTCTTGGATCTCCTGAAGTGAATTCTGCAGCCAGAAAAATCAACTAAGATCATTTCATCCCTAATCACATACGCCAGTTTGGCACTTCCCCCAGCAGTATTGATGAAGATGCACCCGTAACAAATCAGAGTGTGGGGGTTGGGATTATACTGGCCTAACACCTTGCTCATTTGCACATGAGCTGGTCATGTTGGTTTGGAGGAGTAACTCGGTTTCCCCAAAGAATTCTTCCTAAATTATCCTGATATAGTTTGATGTAAGAAAATGTCTCGTTACAAAAGATATTTGAAGTTGCCACTCCTATTGCACCACTTAACGTTCCCTCCTCCATATTTTGCCCATTCCTTCCAGTTCTCCAGTAATTCTGAGGAGAGATTTTACACATAGCTTCCTGGCAGAAATTCAGGCTCAATGAAAAAGAAGCCAAGTTAAGAAATCCATTTTGAGAAGAAAAAATGAAAAATGGTGAATTCAAAGAATTGTTAATATGATGTTCTTGGTGCATAAGTTATTTGCATTAATGCTTCGATCAGGAGTATTTTTGAAAGTACATGTAGTACCATGATGTGTTGGGATTTTATTCCATTGTGTTTCTGTTCTGTTATATTTACTAACTTTTCTCTTATTCAAAATGGTATCAGTTAAAAATGTTTTATTAACCAGAACTTCTAAACTTATCATGTAACAGTGGCTTACGAAAATCAACTTGAAAAACAATTCAATATTTTGAAGTGTCTTCTGAATTATCAAAGAAGTCTTTATACTTTTATTATCTAATTCATTTCATTCAGTGTAACACATAAAATCCTCCATGTACTTGACTCTAAAATCTGAGCTTTAAACTTTCCTGAAGGCCCTCAGAGAACCATGTAAGTTCAATTGCTTCTTACTCCCCACTGCTCCCCACTTGCAGACCTACATCTTCATCCCTTAGGCATTATGTAACGTGCATAATGCATATTGAAGTTGCATTTTTATTTCTTTGTTAAAAAAAAAAAAAAAGTAGTCATCCCGGACTCAATGCTTGAAAGTATCTAATTGATATCTTCCTCCTGACATCATTATTGTCCCGGCAGTAGCCTCTTCTCACCACACACCTTTCTCTTTAAGAATCCACCCATATCCTACCACGTCAGATCTCTACATGATCTCTGCTCATATGAGCACCAAATGTGTATTTTCAGTTGCCTATTAGACATGATCGCTTATTACCGATCTGATGAGTCACACTCAAAGGACAGAAACTGAACCCCTATAGCCTCTCATTTGAGGGTATATCATCTGTATATCATCCGTTATCTTACAGAGCACTGGTTATATAGAAGGGTAATAAATTGCTTAACCACAACACATGTTCTTTGGGTACTTTACCATGTGCGAGTGAGTACCCATCGAAACTGCTTATATATAATTCCTATATCAACTTATGAGAAAATTCATTAACAGCCTCATTTTACCGGAACAACGGAGACATAGTTGTTAAATAACATGCTGAAAGCCATATATTTTTGGCAGATGGTTGTGTCAATAGTTAAAGCAGGTAGCTTGACTCTGGAACCACTGTATTTAAACACTTTTGCTGCCTCTCCATAATCACAAAACCTGTGCTTGAACCCTAATTTTTGCTGTTTATTATGGGTAATCAGATTTCCTCACAGAGTTGATGTGAGGGAAGTCCCTTATACAGGGGGATTATTCTTTCCCATCTTACCTGACATTTTCTTACTTTTAGCACTAAACGTCCAATGTCTCAAGAATCTCCTGAGCTCTAGATAAATCTGGAAGTTAGGACACTCTACCTTTACATATGGGTGGTGTTTAATGGATTGTTTGTCAAATACACTCAAATTCACTTTACTAACACATTGTGGTAACGTGCTACTTCTATAAAGATCTTCCACTAATTCTTTTATTCCCACAGTTATGCCGCCAGGAAGAATAACTTTATAACTGCCATTTTGTATGTATGGTATGCCAGGCACTATTCATTAACTCAAACATTGTGTGTATGTCACAGATAATATACAAAACTTTGAAGAACTGAAGCTTCTCTTCCAAGGCTACACATCTTGTAAGTGGTGAAGCAGGAATTGAAATGGAGGTCTGTTTGACTCCAAACAGATTCCCTGTTTTTAAGCTTCCTCCATATTAATCATAGCTCTGTTGAGCTTAAAATATGGACTGGTTACCTAAGCAAGATGACTGGCATTCACAGCATATTACAATCTGTCCCAGCCTATATTGTCACCTTCATATTTTCTTCACCTTAGTAGTTATAGACAACATGGATGGATCTAGAGAGTATTACATCAGGTGAAATAAATCAGACAGAGAAAGACAATTACCATATGATTTCCTTTATATGCAGAATCTGAAAAACAAAGGGACAAACATAAAAGAGAAATGGACTCATAAATACAGGGAGGGAATAACTGGTTGCCAGAGAAAAGAGGGGTGGGGGGGTGGGGAAAATTGGTGATGAGGATTAAGAGGTACAAAATAAGTAAGTCACAGAAATGGAAAGTACAGCATAGAGAATATAGTCAGTAATAGTGTAATAATGTTCCATGGTGACAAGTGGTAACCGCACTTACGATGGTGAGCATTGAGTACTGATTGTCAAATCACCGTGTTGTATACCGGAAACTAAATATCAACTATGCATCAATAACAATTTAAAAAAAATTAAATAGAACATGACAAAGTATATATCAGGAAATATTTATATTGAAATATAAGTGTGCTTGAGTGAATAAAGTACAAAATCTTTAGAATAACTCTCATGATCTTTCATGCTATCGCACTAAACTACAATACAATCTTTTTACATGTATACTGCCTTTCATTCTCAATGGAATACTTATTTTACCCCAACACTGAGGAATAAATTAGGACAATTTCACGTCTAATAACTTTGTGCATGATATGTCTTTTAAGTGCATTTTTTCCACCATTTTAAAATGCTTACATCCTTCAAGAAGGCAGATGACAAAATGCAAAAGACTGTTACATTCATCATTCATCTTTTTGTGTTCAGGGCCTAGCACTACACAGGGTGTGTAGTAAAATTCAGAAAATATTTTCTCAAGTCTAACTAAATTAATTGTCTATCATCAATAAGCAATGACAGCTCTAGCCTAAATACCACAACTCAATTCCTAGAGTGGTGAGTTTTCCATTAGACCAACTTGCTTCCAAGTCCTCTAGCAGACAGGAAAAAAAATCTATTCCATTCCTAGTGCCTCAATTTCTTAAACTAAAAATGACTCTAGATGATCCCTAGAGTTGTTACAGAAGAAAAGCATTAAAATTTAATTATGATTTTTCAATTCTTTGATACTGCTTCCTAATATCCTGTTGGGCTGAGAAAAGTATGCATTATGTAAAATTCTTATAACCTTAAAAAATTAAGGGACCTATGTTTAATCACCTCTAAATCCATTATATCAATTATACTAATATTTAATTCCAATCACTGTTTAAATGCTTATAATATTGGATCTTATTCCATTCTATCGATAATTTTTAATCTCTATGTTAGGCAATAAATATCTTTTATTGCCAGACTTTTAAGTGGCTAAGTAATATACTATATATGTTTAATTTCAATTTCCTCTTCTATTCCTGTCCCATTATCAACAGATTGCCAAAATATAAGCAACAAAAGAAATATAAGAACCAAACAAATACAAATAGCCCATAAATTATAGGTTTCTGAATATATACCAGCATTAGGAAAATCAGTGCAATTTAAATGCACTTGCCTTAATGAAGATAGATATGCACACTTCTGGAATGGTGGCAGTTTTGCTTATTGCTCACTATCTCATATATATCATCACTAGAATACACCCATGCTAAATGCTACAATGACAGTGAGAAAGGAAAAGCCTGAGAACTTACCAAGGATCACTCCTTTCTACTTCTCATTCTGAACATTCAATGACTAGGAACAAGAGGCCTTACCATTCGTTCTCAACATCCCCAACTGTGCCATCCTAATCCATTCCTAGGATTCTGGTATCAACAGTCTAGACTCTATTGGGATTTATATTACAGTATTATCATTCCTGGAAATGTTTGATCCTTGAGATCCATCTCCAATATTAGAAATTGCCCTCTTTAAGGAATTTGGGACACCAGAGAAAAATGGTGCCCAGTTTCTGGAGGCACATCTATAATTGTGGTACGCACAGGGCCATGCGTGGGAAGTTAGTTGTGTCAGCACTGCTGTTTGAAAATATGTTATTTTTGTTTGTTTTATGTCCTTTAGTGAAAAAAAAAAGACAATAAAACATTTATTCAGTATCTGCTATGTGTTAGGCACTTTGTTGTATCCTGTGGATATAGAAATGGACCAAGTTGCAGTCTAGCTATAGTGACAAATTTGGGAACATCTGATCACTAGAAGAAATGAATGCTATGATCGAGGCAAATGTAAAATGCCCTAGAAGTGTAACAGGGGGCCCGGTTGAGTCACTCAACAGGTATTTACTGAGATGCAATGAAGTGGTACATCTTGTTGTAGGTGCCAAATTTTACACTAACATATTTTTAAATTAGAAAATGAAAATTTTTGAAGATTTGTGAGAGGTTTCTTTTTTGTTTTTGTTTTCTCATTTATAGAAATTTTTTCATTCCTTCAAACATCAATTTTGAAATATTGAGTTAAAGTATGATATAACTGGTGTGTTAGTTTGAGCAACTTTCAGCCTCAATAAAAACGGAAGGTAAAGGACCAAAAAACAGGGAGGAATCATTTTTGACCTGTTTTTGCAGATGTTTCTCAGAATAAATAAGCATCCCCACTCAATTGAATGTTTATCTAAAATATAAAATATATCAGGTCCCAGCTTCTCTAATGCCTTGTTTTACTCCTGACACCATCGGGACTACATCACAACCCATATTTAATCAAGATGCCAGAAAGACCCCCTTTTCGCTGGCTACTTTTAACAGGGGTCAAATAAGCCTCAGGAGGAGCTGGATTCTGCCTTCAGGAACAGCAGGCCCTGAGGTTAGAGCAGGAGTTGTTGAACTCACTCATGGTTCATGTAAGAGCCATACACACATTTTTGAAAACCATTTTAAAATAATAAAACAACTGTTATGATTTCTAGAGTATGTTACTTTTCTTTCTTCCTTCCTTTCTTCCTTTTTTTTTTTTTAAGATTTTATTTATTTTGGGGTGCCTGGGTTGCTCAGTGGGTTAAAGACTCTGCCTTCTGCTCAGGTCATGATCCCAGGGTCCTGCGATAGAGCCCCACATGGGGCTCTCTGCTCAGCGGGGAGCCTGCTTCCCCCTCTCTTTCTCTCTCTGCCTACCTCTCTGCCTATTTGTGATCTCTATCTGTCAAATAAATAAACAAAATCTTAAAAAAAAAAAAAAAGATTTTATTTATTTATTTCAGAGAGCCTGAGCAGGGGGAGGGCCAGAAGGAGAGGGACAGGGAGAAGCAGACTTTCTCCCTACTAAGTGAAAAGCCTGCTTCTGGGCTTGATGTCAGGACTTTGAGATAATGACCTGAGCTGAAATCAGACACTAAATGAACTGAGCCACACAGGTGCTTCTGGACTACTTTTCTGAAAAAAATCAACAGTCCTCCCAATGATATTTTCAGTTTTCCACACTGCTTCTTCTGATATCTTTTCATCATTGTTTTAATGACAATTTTCTTTTTTGTTTGTTTTTTTAAGATTTTATTTATTTATTTGACGGAGAGAGTGAGAGAGAGCACAAGTAGGCAAAGCGGCAGGCAGAGGGAGAGGGAGAAGCAAGCTCCCCACTGAGCAGGGAGCCCGATGCAGGGGGCTGATCCCAGGACCCCAGGATTATGACCTGAGCTGAAGGCAGCCACCTAACAGAATGAGCCACCCAGGCACCCCTTAATGAGTACCTTCTTATGCCCTAGATTATGTCCCCTTAAAATTTGTATGTTGAAGTCCTAACTCTCAGTACCTCAGAATGTGACTGTAATTGGAGACAGGAGCTTTAAAGAAGTGATTATATTAAAATGAAGTCCTCCGAGTGGGCCCTAATCCAATTGTACTGGTGTCCTTGTATGAAGAGGACATTAGGACCATAGACATGAGGGTTGCATATACAGACAGAAGACCATGTGAGGACACAGTGATGAATGGCTGTTGGTAAGTCAGCCTAAAGAAACCAAAGCTCCTGACACATAGATCTTGGACTTCTACCCTCCAGAACTCTGAGAAAATAAACTTCTGTTGTTTAAACCGCTCAGTCTGTGGTATTTATTAGGGCAGCATTAGCAAGCTAATGCAGCATCCTATCAACTCATAAACTTCAAGGACTGTTCAAAGAGAGACTCCTTTTGGGGGTGCCTGGGTGGCTCAGTAAGTTAAGCATCTGACCCTTGATTTCAGCTCAGGTCATGATCTCAGGGTCCTGAGATTGAGCTCCGCATTGGGTTCTGCACTTGTCCTTCTCCCTCTGCTCCTCCCCCACCCCTTCCCTACTCACACTCTTTCTTTCTCTCTCAAAAAATGCATAAATAAAATCCTAGAAAAAATAGTGACTCCTTTTGGAGTATGTTTTTTGGGAAAGATCGTTCTCACCCAACTACAGTTTTGGTTACAAGTTGGCAGGTATACATTTTGTGGAGATACTAAGAAAGCACTAATAACTTTTTAAAGTATCTATTAAACACCAAGACTAGAGTTCTTTTTTGGTTTCAGGATTTGCTACTTGTTGACATGTGCTGGGGTAGAAAAAGTATTAAAAATTATTAGTAAGCTATGAGCAAGTACATCAGAGCATCCTTTTCTGAGAGTGGATTGATGGGACGGACAAACCCTGAAGGAAAGACGTGGAAAGTCATGCTGCCATCATGGTATGTGGTGGGTTGGGGTAAGAGGCCTAAGAGGCTAAGAGAATGAGGCAGCTAAAGTCTAGAAGGCAAATTTTGGCACTTTGACCGTTTTCAGTAAGACCATCATTGCTTTGGCATCAATAACATTTCTAAAATTCAAATTGAATACTATTCTTCTTTTACTACTATCACAGTCCTCTCTAAACTATTAGACATTTTTCTATTATTTGCTCCTCTAAAAATTAGTCACCCCCCCCCCATATTTCCCTTCTAGGCTGTCTGTTAAATATAATCAGGATGATGATCATTGAAGAAAATCTAGATGGGACAATTCTGCCAGAAAACTCGAATCATCCTTAGCTTTGTTAATAAGACACGTTCAATTATTAAAAAGCATAGAGCAGCTATCCTGTGATAACCACAAAAAATTAGAGAATTCTAATGATCTTCTGAATACTGAAATGCAAAATATTTCAGGACCAGTTTTTCCACTCAGTTGCATCATCTGTTTGTTTTCGCTGCAAGGGTTAAAATAATTGAGCTCTGACACAGCCAGAGCAAGAATCATGCACATTCCAAAAAGATCTATATCTCAGAGTAAATACTTATGCTTTCTAGAATAAAGCTTAACTGGGAATTATTTAATCATAAGTTTAGATATAAAAGAAAAAATAAAATGTGGTAAAAAACCAAAAACTTTCTAGCTCAAGCTGAGAACCACAAATACAGGTTAGAGAAGCTACAGAATTAATCTAAAAGTCACCTTTGAATATGGCTACAAATAGAACAATTGGAAATTCATCAATTTGAGAGCTTTTCAAAGGTAAGCTGACTTGACCTAATGACCACTTACATCTGTATCAATAAACTATCAGCAAATTTAGGAAAAATTATTCTGTTATATCGATTTTTCATTATTAAATATTCTGTCTGTTCTAGGAGTAACTTGGAAATGTACATTTTATGCCATATTTATATCTACTTGATCTACCACCCTAGGAATTATTTTCATTTCTGGTCTTTAGAACGATTAACCTGTCAATTATCCAAACTTTACCATCTCTTACATATTCTTGTGATTTGATACAGACATTAATATCAATGACAAACTATACTGAAATACTTTGGAACTCCCAAACCCCCTGGGTGGACCCTGGCACCACCTGTGTATGGTGTGACAACCCAGCCACAGCTAATTGGTCAAGGAGCATGCATCTGACTCTAGCAAATCAGCTGCACTCTTCCCAAGGAATATTGAAATTAGAACCAAGAGAGATTAAACAACTTGACTAAACCAATGATGAATTCAGCTAGCTAGATTAGTTTGGCTATCAAATGTGCAGAAGCAGAGAAAACCAACCGCAGAGTAAGTTGGATGAGGCAGAACTGCAGAAAAAACAGAGAGGAGAGAACAGGTAGGGGGAAAGGAAGAGACAGCAAGAACGACAATAAGAGAGTAAGACCAGGACAGAGCACAGCTACCCCCGCTCTTGTCCCTGGATTTGGAAGATCTCTGTTCTTCGAGTTCCCTGCAATACCTTAGAAGCTTTAAATAAAATTCTCCTTAACACAGATGTCAAACTTAGACAAGAATATAAAATCCACAAGAGCTCTTAGTGATATTCACAGGCTCTTTTCTCTCAGGCACTTAAGTCCTACTCATGGTTTTTTGATTCTCTCTCAGATCTTCTCATTCAGATACCAAGGGACATATTATTCAATTCACCTTTCCTCCATTTAAAACCATGTCGTTGCACCTATTAACACACATAGTTTAATGGAATTTTAAGCCAACCTCACCTGTCTCAAGAGCATTTACATTATTTAAAATTAATTAATTTATTTGAGGAAAAGTGCAAGCAAGTGGGGGAGGGGTAAAGGGAGAGAGAGCATCTCTAGTAGACTCTCTACTTAGCAGGAAGCCCAACTTGGGGCTTGATCCCCCAACCTCAAGATCATGACCTGAGTAGAAATCACGAATCAGACGCTTAACCAGTTGGGCTATCCAGGCACCCCAAGAGCACTGACACTTTAAATGTAGCTAACACACACATACACACATACTTTTGGAACTGTGGAGAAAAAACTCTAATTAGCTTCTTTGAATTCACAGCATATATAAGCTTGCTTACCACACCCACATAAAAAGTTAGGACTGCCAAATTCACTTAAAAGCCAAATGCATATGGATGGTGTTTATTTTTAATTTATTATAATTAATGTGAAAAGTAACTTTCTCTGGGAACGTTAATTTCCAATATGATCCTAGGAACTCAGAAAATTTGTAAACAGAAAATTGTAGATTCCTGGGAATCATACAGGTGGTTACTACTCTAAATAGCACGATTTTCATTTAATGAAATGTTATTTAAAAATGCCAACAACCAACTTGTTATTTGCATTTTGTATAATTGTACCAAATATAAATCATAGGGCACAAAAATTTGGCTGTTTTCCTCAGTAAGCTACCAAAGGCCTCCCTTTCTATATCATTATTCTGACTTGTAAATGGGAATAATGGGACCTACCTCATTATGATACAATTACAATTAAATGAGATAATCTATGTAAATCACATAACAGTTGCTTGCCCATAATAAGTGGTGTTAACTATTGTTATTAGCGCATGCCCTCAAGGTATTGCTGGATGCACATAGACAGGTATTATCTCAATTCCATTTGAACATAAAAGTATATCTTACTATTAGCACTCCTTTACAATTTTTTTTACTATTAAATTTTTTAAATGTCTTTCTAAGACTCAAAGACAAGGAAGTGATGAATTCTAAAGGAGGCTGACTCCAATCCAGCTTTTAATTGATTGTCAATTTTCTTGAGGTCCAAAGAACAGTTTTCAAAATAGCCAAGTCTTTCTTAAGTTTGTGTATATTTTAAAATACAGTTTTAATTCAATGACAAAGCTATTAATGAAATAAACGTACCTTTTATGCAAGTGAACATCTCCTTAAATACCTCTCCAAAGTGCATTTGAGGAAATGGTAGGGCTAATGTTCAGGCAATGAGTAGAATATAGCATAATAAGTGCTATATCTGTTAAACAGCAATGTTAATGCCAGACCAGGTTCAAATTCAGTAAAACTCAACTCTAATGTATGAAGCCTTTTGTGAGCAGTTATTAGTTAAAATGAATTCTTTTATGACCTTAGTAAATTGCCAAATTGCTGGAATAGAGCCACCCAAATAATATTTAATTTTAAACCGAATAGAATGAGATGTCACAATATAAAAATAGAATAAAAAGGAATATTCTTCAAATAAATATTGTTACATTCTTGTAAGTCATTGGGTGAAAATATATTAGTGATATATTTATAAATGATAAATATTTTTTGTCTTATTCTATGTTTGAAGATCAATTAAGTTTATCAACCAGCCAAATGCCATATATTTTCCCATCTTGGCACCATAAGCTATAGAAATTTGGTGTCCAGACATGGTTTAGTCATGATTTCCTATCTGATTTGCTGTCTTTAACCCTGAGAAGTAAGATTTGTCAGTGGAGTGCTATAGCCTACCTTTGGCCATGGTCATTCCCTTAAGCTTACTCCAGTTTCTTCCCTTCCTTGGTCTTGAAAGTGTCAAGAACTTACGGAAGTGTGAACTTACGGAATCACCAACGGTTTGAGTGAAGTCAGGAGAATGAGAGATAAAATTTAGACTAAAAGTAGCTCCACACTCAGCGTGAATAACTACTCTAGGCATATGAACTTTTTTTTCATCTAAGTTTCACTCGTTATATTTGGAACCACTAATTGAAATAAGATAAGAAATTGTTCTTAATAGGCATCTGTTGGATGAGATGATGGCTAGATTGATGAATGTTATTGCTAATGACCACTACTACTCAAAACACGATTTATTTCCTTAATAAGTAGTGCTGTTTCCTTTCCTCCCGTGGCAATTGTTTGTAAATTAATCCAAAAGCAGCTTATCTCCTTAGGCAGTTTAATTCTGTTGTATTTAGTTAGATTTTAAAAATTCACATTAAAAGGTAAAATGGTTTTTTATTTGCCAATTCTTCTTTTTTTGATCTGAATATACCTATTTATTATTTATACTTCTCTTTCTCCAAAGAAATTCCTATATTTTAGCTTTGGGCTTCTGATGACTTTCTGTAGGCAGAGACTTAGAAACCACCCATGGCTGGCAGGAAACTGCAGTTTGAGTAGGAATCAGAGTTGGAGCAAAGTGAGAAGTACCTTCAGACAGGCAAACTAAGAAAGAGCTCAACCCATCCAGAATACTAGCAGGCAGTGAAATGCAGAAACACAGTTTTGCTTTCCTCAGTCAAAATGAGACTAGAAGTATTCAGAACAGTGTGGTGGGTTCAGATGTATACACAGAGAAATGATTAAAAACAACAACAAAAACAAAAACCACTTGACTTAGGCAGCTAGACATCTCAACACACTTAAATAATTCCAAGATAGCTAAAGCATTTTGATCATTATTTTTTTTTTTGTTTTAATCTTTTCTTAAAGGCATTTCTTCACCAAAGCTTTAGTGTAATAGAGGATATTGGACTAGCATGACCCAAGTTGGGTTTTTTGGAATCACATTCTTTATAGTAGTCCACCAAAATGGACAAGTAGATTACTTCATGTGTGCCTCACAATTAACAAAGTTAGCAATTTCTATGCTTTCTTCACTTATAGGAAAAGAGCCTATCTCAAGTAGTACTCTAACAGAGAACTAGTCTTTACTTCAAAGACAGCCATTGCTAAAATAGATTACCAACAAGGTGGAAAGTTTGCTTTGTGTACTGGGCTACAGACCTAGCCAGGTGCTATTTGTTTGATAGTCAAAGTCAAGGAACCTGAATTCAGGTAGAACTCCAGAGCTCCTTCTGGTGGTAGGGATCTGGGCTCGAAATACACTCAGTACCTCAACCAGTGCTGGTAAAGAACATATCTCTGGGGTAGAACATAGAATGAGGAAAGAAGGTCGGAAGGTTTTACGTAACCTTGCAAAAGCCAACACTTTTGCTTTTAACACTTCAGATCACTCTCTCACCAGAGAACAGTGTTTCTGCATTCAGCACAGAGCTATAAAGGGGATTAGAAGCACTCCTTAAAATGTTCAACAGCCTCAGCAGCAAAATTGTAGTGCTTAAGTCCTATAATTTGGAGAACAGGTATTTTTATGCCTTAGCAAGCTTTATATTTTATTTCACTTTTGAGAGTCACAGATGCTAGTGTTTTAATGAAAATTTCTTTCACAAAAGTGACAATATATATGTTCCTCTCCCCCTCCCCAGGGAAATGACTCTTGTTTTAGTGATAGAACTCCAGCATGAATATGATGCTTGGTGAGAAATACATCATTTCAAGTAATAAAGGAGAGTTTCAGGAAGGATCAAGAGGAAAATAAACTATATCAGCAACAAAGTTTTAAGTTGCAATTTAAGGCGATCAGCTAATAGGAACTTGCTTGAAAGGTAGGCTACTGTTCTGCATATGTTTTTGTCATTTGCAAAAGCTAAAAAATCTGCTAAAGCCAAGTGGTTTTGGCGGCTTGCAATCTTTCTATAGCATGCTGTGCTCAGTTATGTTCAGTGACTAAAAGCAATAATGTTTTGATTCTAGACTAATATGTCTAGCTCTGCAATTGATTGTAAGCCACTTTATGAGACAGTCTGAAATCCTTCCTGTGTCTACTAGTCTTGATGAGCTCCTTAGCAAAATAAATTAGCAATCTTGAAGCTTTTTTCCCCTACTTTCCTCCTGCCAAGACTTTCTAAATAAACCCTCTGTATTTTCTCCCCCAGCGTGAATCACAGGTGGGGTTGCAATTCAGAGTTGCTGGTGTTTAATTTGGGTTTAGGTGTTTAGGTGCTCATGCCGTTCTCAGCAATATCTTCTCATTTGTACTTGCTTGACCTGATTTGATTCCATTTTTATTTTCGTAAAGCTCAGAGGTAGAATATAAATGTCAATAAAAATTAATCTCTGGCCAGTACTAACCTCAAAGGACCTTTTCTATCTTAATAGCCCAGAAAGCAATTTTCCCTCAACTAATTTGTAACTATTTATTAACTACACATTAGTATTATTCTGGACTAAGGTAATCTTTTCTTTTCCTTTCTTTCTTTCTTTTTTTTAATTTGAGTTGCTGAAAAGTCGAATGTTATGGGATGGGTAATAGTGAACCTGAATGATTGTTGTTATGCCAAATACTGCTGTTTATGGTGGAAAATATATATTTTCCTTCAGATCATTTCAAGCTCATCGGTGGTGCTGAATTGACTGATCCGGTGGCAGAACTCCTGTGTTATTCAAATAGCAGGGGCCACACTTAGTGGTGGCATCGGCTCACACCACCTTGGCTTGCTGATATAACTCAGTGTGTTTTAAATGGAAACAGCAGTTAAAGCTGATTCAATCTGAGGCCACTCTTCTGAGACTGTCGATAAAGGAGTCCACAGATGCTATGTGTCACCTTGGCTTAGGACTGAGGACAGCTGCTCTCTCTAAAGGAGATGCTGATCAACACATCTGCCCCAGGTCATGGGACAGATATAATAAATTCAATTCACTTTTGGTATATTTGTACACTATTAATTATAAACAAAAGGATATAGCCTATTGCTAAGACTGAAAATGATGATAATCGAATTAAATTACAAATTATGTAAAGGCTTTAAGCAAAAGGTACAATCATGGCTGAGGGGGAAAAAAAAAGGCAAGAAGGTTGAGAAGTATATGCTGAGGCTCTAGCCAAGGTTAGAGTATCAAAAGAGAGTTAGTCTAAGAAATTATCAGAGCTTGCAAATCACAAGCCCCACTCTGCATTTTGGGGACGGGGGTAGGTGGTCAGAGGACCTAGTGACTACACATCTCTGGAGCTTTTCACATGAAAGGAAAAATCAGTGGCACCACTGGCCACAAACTTACAAGCTGCTAAGGCCCAGTTCTTGTTTTCCTCCTTAGACCTAGGCCGGTGAGCATTTTCTGCATGCCTTACCTCACTGTTGTTTCTCCTTGCCTGACTGGCTTTGGTGATAGCTTAACCCATTTGTCCCAGATACAGAATCATCTAATGTGTCCCAGATATAGAATCATCTAATGTGTTGAGCTTAGAGCATGGCACTGTCTGCACCCAAAGAAAGAATAAAGTCTTCTGGGTCTGAGTCTCAAATTCCATGTAGGAATGATTCTGCAGACATGTAGCACTTCTTATATTTGTGAACCATGATAAGAAATGATCAAATGTTTCACACTGTGTCAATTACTTCCAGAAAAGGGAAAGTCAACAATTTGTCTACCTTCTTCAGAAGGAAGTTGGGGGAGGGGCACAGTTCAAAGATAACAAAAAACCCCAACAGGTTAATATTGTCAATGTCTAAAGACTAAATATTTTTAGAATTTTCAGTATAATGGAAATAAATACTGGGTATATTGCCTAGGAGGCTAAAAGATTAAAGCAAATTTAATGGAATTTCAAAAGTAAATTTATTTTAAAAAATAAACTTTCTCTCCTTTTTCCAAAATTTTCGTTAGTTTTCAAAATTCAATGTCTGTCAGAAAAGGGGCTTGCAAAATATTACCTCAGACAGATACTGTTACCTCTAAGATTAAACTGTGATGCAAGGGTATTCAGGCATAGCTAGAGGAGCTAAGGAGTTTCAAAGAGGGTTTAAGAGTGACAGTGTACTAACCTCAACCTAATCTCACATTTTTCTTTTGCTCTGTTTGTTGTCACTATATCATTTTAATTTTGTTCTTCCTGTCAAGGGAACAAATTGTAAAATAGTAACAGACTAGGTGAGTCAGGAACATGTGACAGGGCTGCAACTCAGCAACTAACTGATCATAAGGTCTTAGACCAGTCACTTTGCTTCTTGGGTTTCATTTGCTTCTGCGGATTTTGCTCATTCCTAAAAGACTAAATAAGGAGCATGCCAATATTTTCAAGTATTTAGCAACATATGTCCACTAGTATAAGAGACTCAGTGATTCTGATAAGGAGAAAAAAGAACTAAACCAAAAATAAATGAGTAAATAAAAGACAAATTCTTTGATACCTCACATAAACTTTACATTTACTTTCACAATATATTGGTGTATAAAAATAAAATGTTTCATGTAGGCTTCTATAAAAAACAAACTAAACCCTGCAATTAATTAATTAATTAATTAGTTTTTCCCCCCAGTGCTGAACAGATTAGTTTAGAAAATTGAGCTGGGTGAAAGAGAGCCATTATCAAAGATCAGGGGCAATGTTAAGAGATATACTCAACTCTATTCTTCTTTGTATTACACTTTTTTTTTTTTTTTTTTTTAGAAACTTGGTTTACATACCTGCATGGATATAAGGGATAGCGGTACATTTTTTAAAACTTCTTTGTAGAAGCACCTGGGTGGCTCAGCAGTTTAAGCCTCTACCTTCTGCTTGGGACATGATCTCAGGGTCCTGGGATCAAGGCCTGCATTGGGCTCTCTGCTCAGCGGGGAGCCTGCTTGCCCTTGCCTCTCTGCCTACTTGTGATGACTCTCTCTCTGTCAAATAAATAAATTAAATCTTTAAAAAAAACAAAATAAAAATTAAATAAAACTTCTTTGTAAACTATGTCTCTGAGGAAAGACGACTTGAATAGAGGGGGAAAAAAGTATGGTAGAATTTTCAGAACTACTGTTGTTGGGAATTTTAAGTTGTTTCCTACTGACCAGTAAGACTACTTGTCATAGAGTGGACACAAATTGTCTCTAATCTATCATCTTACACCTTTTACTGCTCCTTATATTAAGTATTCCATCTAAAGACTGTTTTTCAGTATGGAAAGATTGCTAATTTGCTCTTTTCCTTATTTCCACATCATTACTAATCCTAATCACATGTAAACGGCTAGTGTCCTATAACTTAGAATATCCATGACCTCACCACCTAGCTCTCAAGCTTCATTTCCATTGCTGTCCATCGTTGTCACAATTTTGGCTTCAAGATGTTGATTTATTTGTGGTTGGCTTGAAAAAATATTTACCAAATGAGCCAGTTTTTATCATGAGCTATAAATTTGTTGATTCAGGGTTGTAAATACTTACATTCTTCCCTTCTCCCACATGCAAAGTAATAAATCAATGGTGAGTTGGAAGACTATTTTCAGTGCATTTCTCTTGCTTGGTAATTCATATTGGTGAACTTACAGTTTTAATTACCACATTAAGATCATTGAAAGATAATCAAGTGGATGGTCTTTTGACATATTCTCTCCAGTGAGGCTACACTGGCTGTTCAGGCATTCACAGTGTAAACCAGCTACCAGTCCCAGAATTTTCCTTCTGATACAACTGCATCTATCCAAACACAAGTTACACTGTTTCTAGTTAACATCCTGCTTGCAGACAAACCGCCTTGAATATTTTATCAGTTATCAGTTATCTTGATAATAAAGATAAATTTGTTAAATCATTAACTTCTACCCTGTCATCTCTCTAAGATAAAAGATGAAATTAATCTATGAAGCACATTAATATGCATTTTTTGACTGTGTTGTTTGAAAGAACTTTTTTTTAAGCTTAGCTGCCTCTTTTGTTTCATTCTAAACCTACTCAATCATGTATATGAATTCAGCCTGTATCCAAAATTTATGTATTCTACTTCATAACCAAAGAGGATGCTGAAACTGATTATAGATGAATCTTCAAGGGAATGTTTCTTGCTAATGTTTTCTTTATCATGTTTCTTTATTTACCAAAAATAAGTTCTTGTACCTTTAATACAGAATTTGTATAATTTATTTTTAAACACGACAAAATAATCTATAATATCACTATTGACCTTATATTTTATTCTTAAGTAAGTTCCCAAGTGCTCATAACTTCAGATAGACTGTTGTTGTTACTTAGCATTGATTTTTCTAATAATGACTGAGTTAGTGCTATTGGGTTCCTGACGATCAGGCAGACTATAATAACCCCCATAACAAGACCAAAATCAGTTAGAGTCCTTTGAATATTAGATTTTCTGCACTTCAATATGTTGCATATTTTCACTGATTTCTAGTTAATATATAAAAATTATTGTTTTTAATTTGGATCAATGTATACCATTTTATATAAAAATATATTTTTCATTTTAAATTAAAAAAATTATTATCATTCTTCATAATACAGATTTATTTTTTCCCCATCAAAGTCAGAGAATTTCATTCTTCAGGAAAAGCAAGCAAAATTATCTATGTGTTCAAAATAAATTACCCGGCAAAAGTAGGTTGACAAAACTGAACTGATTTGAGATTATCAAATGTTCTTGATTCAAACAAATTGTGAAAAATTGTCAATAGAGTGCAAAGCACTTTCCTCCCACAAATGTGTATGGCTGTCTGCTTAGTCAACCACATCTTCCATCCAGACCACCAACAACCAACCAGACTTTCTATTTCTCTCTTCCAGCAGACCCAGTCACAGACCCTAGTGAACCAGAGCCCTGAAGAATCTGTTCCTATGGTTTTACCTGCATTAAAAAAAAAATGTCTCCCTCTAAGCTTTAAATAAAACTCAAGTTTCTGAGGAGTAACCAAATGTCTCCTAAGGTTTTCTACAAACTGCAGGAAGATCTACTTCCCTTGAAGAAATGAGGGACGGCATTCAGTCCCTTCATGAGCTAAAGCCCCACAATTAGATGTCTTTGGTACTTGCCTATTTAGATCATATTAGTACAAGTAATTTATACTTAGCTGATTGTGTTTGTGTCTATTTTATTAGTGATCTTTACCACTTTCTCTTTAGAGCAATGCATGTTCATTGTAATTGGTAAAACAATGTAAAAAAAGGTAGTACATGCTGCACGGATGCAAATTTGCCTTACTCTTTGTGTTCATTTGGATATAACGGTATAGTTAAGTAATAGTCTCCAGAATCGTTTTTAAAAAGACCCCAACCCAAATGAAGTACTTATTCATAAACAGAAACTAAAAAGAAAAGACAGACCAAACAGAGTTTGGGATGACTTTGTTTCTTTTATGAGAAGGATACCTTTGACCTGTTTTTTGTGGGGGGAGGGGAATTTTGTTGTTGTTGTTTGTTTTGTTTTGTTTTGTTTTTACTTTATTTTTAAAACTGCTTCTTAGGAGTATTATTATTTAAATGGCCTACCAAAGGGCACCTGGGTGGCTCAGTCATTAAACACCTGCTGTCTGTTGGGGTCATGATTCTGGGGTCCTGGGATCCAGCCTCCCCCACCCCCTGCCATTAGCTCCCTGTTCAGTGGGAAGCCTGCTTCTTCCTCTCTTACTGCCCTTGCTTTTGTTCCCTCTCTGGCTGCATCTCTCTCTGTCAAATAAAAAATAAAATCTTTATCATAAATAAATAAGTAGTCTACCAGAAGATATATTGCTAAAAACAATGATTGGACTCTTTAATACTTCTATAGAGAAAACTATTTTTCCCCTATACTTGTAGTCTATGATCTAGTGTTTCCCTTCAAATGATCACTTTCAGCCCATTCTAGAAAATGTCTTAATATTCTAAAATTTGAATGAGCACAAAAAGCAAAACAAAGCACAACAAAAAACATTCTCACACCATCCACTTAAAATTCACCAAAAATGTAAAAAGCAATCAGGCTAAGTAATACATTTTTAGGTAAGTTTATCTTTATAATTCTTTCAGTTATGGCCAGACCTCATGTTTTCCAGGAGACAAAAATAAAGAAAAAGTCAAATGATTACTGGAAAGATACAATATTAATGGGGCAATTACTAGACAAGAAAAAAATAAATCTGTATCTTTATGATTTGATCAAATTTTAGGAAACTGACTTAAATACATTTCATGAGAACTTCACTTTTAATGAAACTTAACGTTCTTGAATGTTTTCACCTTTAAATAATCAACTCACAGACACATACTAACAGAAAACAAACTACATTTGAGTATTTATCTACCTTAAAATTTTGATAAAATTGCCTTTTATCTTTATTTAGAAAGGTAATGTTTTCTATGTAAATACCTTTTTAGAAGCTTTGATTTGTTATAATTTCTAGCACCATGTAATTCAGGGTAAAAGAGGGTAAACAAAAATTCACTGAATCTTTAAGTATGAAAGGGATGTGAAACTTAGAGAACCAAAGACCAGTATATTGGAAAGAATTTTTCATATCACAACATTTCTTCACCAATTATCTTGCCCCTGCTCTGTGCCAGACAACATGTAAAACCAATAATTATACAGATAGTGTCTAAAACTGATAGAGGAACACTCTATGCCCAGTGAATTTGAGCCAAATTCATACCCTAACCTCTAATACCAAAAATTCAAGGCTAATAGTTTTTTTGCACTAGTCGCTGTGGAAAGATTGAATGTATAGTTTTTTGTGTGTTTGTTTGTTTGTTCTTTTTTTTTTTTTTTTTTTAACAATCCTCATCAAATACATTAATCTGGAAGAAATGGAAAGCACTGGAAAATATTTAATCCTTAAACACAGAGGACAGAGCATAAGAAATCTAAAGGAGGAAAGAAATCAAAATAAGATAGGATAGCAAGGATGAAAGGCAGTGAAGTGGAAAGAAAATTTCTGGTTGGGAAATAGTCATAGCATTCAGGCTATTAAATGTTGCCAGTGTAGGTGATCTTTCCTTCTAACCATTGTTTGGTTAAGAGAGTCTGTTTTCCCTGAGTACCTAGAAGGAGAGGGATGAGAAAAGAATCAGAGGAAATAGGGATATGTTAATGACTGCCGTGGGTTAAATGAGAATGGACACTAACATCGGACTCTCCCTTTCTTAAGGAGTTAAAAGCTGAAGTAGAGAAGGTGACAGATTTTTGACATCAGACATGGCACCAAAGTTACAGTGTTGGGGGTAAGGTAGAGCAGAAGTCTCTTAACCTATGTTAAGAGATTGATGTGGGTTCCTTGGAATTGGAGGTAAATGAACATTTAGATAAGAGATAATGGATAAAGTGTAAGAATTAATGAGAGATTTAAGGTAGATGTCTATTTTCAGTAAAGTCTTAATATTGAGCTATAAATATGGTTCTGTTAATGACATTTGGGAATACCAAGAATTAATATGGAAGTTGCTTTAATACAAAAAAGATGTATTTTAATAATATATACAGTTGAGCAAGAAATTATGCTGAAGTATCACTAATGGGATCCTTAACGGGAATACCACTCTTAGTGGAAAAGTATTCAAATTTCAGGCAAAGGACCAAAAAACTTGAAGTGATTCAAGGAATTGTAACATTGAAAACTCAAAATTTATATGGTATAATGCATAAATGTATAAAATTATAAATTCTTTCCTGGAACCTGCTTTGTTTTCATTTAATTTATTAAATGGCAAGCAGGATGGGCTAAGGAGAATAAAAATGATAGAAAGGATTTCAGTTTAATTTAGACTATTTTGTCTTATATTCATCAAAATAATATCCTGAATTTGTTAAAAAAATTGCTTTTGAAAATCATGTATTTGTACTTCTCATATTCAAAAGAGCCTTCTTTAAAATTTAAAAAAAAAGTTAAATTAAGATATAAAAACTACTAATTTTAAACCAATTATATTTCCAGACAAGATAGGAGGATGATCCCCAACTACGGAAGCTGTTCCCCATACCCTCCCTGCAACATTTTATGTCTCTTGGTAATAAGTTATAGAAAATTAAATGTAGTTTAGGTACAAGGATGAAGGAAACTTGACACGTGTATCATAAATTTCATCCCTAAGTTGAATTTAAATAATTGGAAATTCTTGAACTTTCTGAGTTACCTAAAAATTTTAGTCGCATTAGTACGCATCAGTCAGAGCTGGCACTGCTGGTTAAAAACAAAACAAAACAAAACTGAGGGTTTTAGAAGGGAGGAGGTGGGAGCATGGGTGAACCAGGTGATGGGTATTAAGGAGGGCATGGATTGCATGGAGCACTGGGTGTTTTATGCAAACAATGAGTCACAGAACACTACATCAAAAACTAATGATAGTGGCGCCTGGGTGGCTCAGTGGGTTAAGGCCTCTGCCTTCAGCTCAGGTCATGATCTCAGGGTCTTGGAATCGAGCCCCGCATTGGGCTCTCTGCTTAGCAGGGAGCTTGCTTCCTCCTCTCTTTCTGTCTGCTTCTCTGCCTATCTGTGATCTCTGTCAAATAAATGGATGGAATCTTTAAAAAAAGCAAAAAACAAAAAAGCAAAACTAATGATATACTGTATGGTGACTAACATAACCTAATAAAAAACAAAAACAAACAAAAAGCCCTGCAAATTAGTGGCAGCCCATCTTACAGCATTTCTTCCAAGGGGTTGAATTTAAGGTTTTCAAGCATTTAAACCTTTCAAAAATAAATTTAGCTGCTCCAAATTTTAGGAGAAATCTTGTGAATTGCCATGTCATTGCATCAATGATTATTCAAGTAGTAATCTATTCAGTGTGAAATGCTGACTGATTAAAAGGTTATCAGAGATCAGAATGGTAAACATTTCAGAAGTATCATTAATCAAGAGAAAATGTTCATTAAGTTATTAAAGTTTAGTGATTAAATAAGCTTGCAACAAGTAATAATAAAGAAGAATTTTGCATTTTATTAGCAATAATGGGGATTTTGCAACTTGGTAAATAAGAATAAAAAATAAGTCTCAAATACAGACAAGAATAAAAGGGTCTTTTTGGTTGGGATGATATAGCAAATGATTCAGAATGGGTTTTCCCTTTGAAATATTTATTTTACCTTTAGATATTTGGTCTAAGGGCAAATTTGATAAGACAAAGAATTTAGGTTTTGGAACCTACTTACCTGATTTTGAATTCTAATTGCTTTCTAACTATTTGCCATTAATTAATTTGTAAAACACAATGTAGTTATTTTTAATCTGTAATATTTTCTCATCTATAATAAGAAGGCAGTAATCCTTACTTTGCAAAATGAAGAATACATGTAAACTAAGAACATATATATAAAATTCCTAGCACATAGTAGTTACTCAACAAAAGTTATTATTACTATTCTGTACATGAGGTATGATTTGTCATTTTCTACACAAAGTATAATTTATAGAAAGAAAAATTAAAAAATATAAGTCATTTAAAATAAGTGTGACTTCTGTATAATAAAACATTAAATAGTCACTTAAAATCATGTCACAGAAAAATATTCATGATGTATTGTTTGGAAAAATGGTACATGTATATGTATTTACATGTATATATGTGTATTGCATGATCCCATTACCACTTTAAAAAATACAAATATATACATACACATATATACAACTGGAAAGTATTAATTGTGATTTTAAAATTTTTCCTTATCCTGATTTTCCAAATTATACTTTAAACATGCTATTTTTGTAAGAAGAATATATAATAAGTATTTTTTTTTAATTAGTGTACCCAGCTTTTGTATCAACATGGACAGGACTGGAAGAGATTATGCTGAGTGAAATAAGTCAAACAGAGAGAGTCAATTATCATACAGGTTCACTTACTTATGGAGCATAAGGAATAACATGGAAGACATTGGGAGCTGGAGAGGAGAAGTGAGTTGGGGGAAAATCGGAAGGATGAGCCTGGTGGTGGGTACTATGGAGAGCACGTATGGCATGGAGTACTGGGTGTGGTGCATAAACAATAAATGTTGGAACACTGAAAAGAAATAAAATAAAATAAAATGTAAAAAATTAAAAATTAGTGTTCTGAAATACTAAGTTTCCTATAATCATTTTAGGGAACACGTTTACTTGGTTAATTTGGAAATACCATTCATTATTTGTGACGTTATAGTGAATTGGGGTAATATGTGAGGTCAAATACTGTAATCTATTTTGAACATCATTAGAAGAACGAGCCTGGAAATCACTCCTCAGTAACATCAACCTCTAGTGTATGAATGAATACATGTTATGAAAGAAAATCTGTAACTATCCAGAGAATATTTGAATCAAAAAAAATAAAATGGTATGGCTTATGAAAAAATAAATCCAACCAGTCAGATTCAACAGATTTTTCCCAAAAAGTAGTAAGAGAATTAGTTGATTATAAAAACACAGTTAAAGGCATGTGATGGGATCACTTATGAGGTCTGTTCACAGAACTGATTCAAAGCTGAAGTGGAAGTAATTTTTTTTTTTTTTTTTTTTTTTTTATTTATTTGACAGAGAGAGATCACAAGTAGATGGAGAGGCAGTCAGAGAGAGAGAAGCAGGCGCCCTGCTGAGCAGAGAGCCCGATGCGGGACTCGATCCCAGGACCCTGAGATCATGACCTGAGCCGAAGGCAGCGGCTTAACCCACTGAGCCACCCAGGCGCCGGAAGTAATTTTTTTTATCTGATAAATTGAAGATGAAAATAAGAACACATGAAAATATTTTGAAGAATGGGGAGTTATTTGGCAGAACCAGCATATGTTGCGCATCATCTGATTTCATATCTGTATTTGTGATCTAAAATTGGGTAGTAAGTAGTACGTGTATTAAAAAGCAGGCCTTTGGGGCGCCTGGGTGGCTCAGTGGTTTAAGCCGCTGCCTTCGGCTCAGGTCATGATCTCGGGGTCCTGGGATCGAGTCCCACATCGGGCTCTCTGCTCGGCGGGGAGCCTGCTTCTCTCTCTCTCTCTCTCTCTCTCTCTCTCTGCCAGCCTCTCTACCTACCTGTAATCTCTCTCTCTGTCAAATAAATAAATAAAATCTTTAAAAAAAAAAAAAAAAAAGTTAAAAAAAAAAAAAAAAAAAAAAAAGCAGGCCTTTTTGAAAAGACCTTACAACTGACACAGAAGGAAGAAGTTACCCCTGCAAGGCCAGTCATATATAGAGAGAATTAAATGACCTAAAGAGTGTTGTTTTGAAAAGAAGCAGAAAAAAACAATGACGAGAAAATAGCTTAGCTTATCTTCAAGAAAGCTAATAGTTGGCAAAGGGTGATTATTGTATGAACCATACCTGCACAGACCCATCAATTCTTAGATTGATCCTATGAGGTAGGTTTTATTCTCTTCATTCTACAGATGAAAACCCCAAGGATCACAGAGGTTATAAAATTGGCCCAAGGTCACAGAGTTAGAGGCAGAGTCAAAATCGGATCTACCTGGAATGCTTCCTTATATCAAATTTTTAGAGTTCCTTGCACTGTGCAGCAGTGATTGGATACGGCTGGCAGTACAACTCACTAGCTAACCTACCCACCATCTTTCTACATTCTGGTACAACTGAGGAGCTATATTGACTGAGACAACATAATTTAAAGAGACTGACATAGAATTGAGTTTTTAGTTCTGGTAATTCCACCTACAAGATGTGTGATTTTGGTCAAAACACAATTAAAATCCGGTGTCTGTTTCTATGTCCCCAAATTAAAAGGAATAGGATAATTCCTACTGTTCTTTCCAGGTCTAATATGTGAGTCTCATCTCAAAGCCATTACTTCGTATATCTTTAAGCTGCTTTTAAAATGTGTCCTCAGTCCCAGAGAAGAGTTATAAAAGAAAGGAAAAAAAAAAAAAACAGTTCTGAATTGAATCTGACAAGACATTATGATGTGGGCTGTCCACAGAGACTCCCCACCTTGTGCAAAAACTACCAAGTTGTCATAGCAAGAGAGGCTTAAAGGGGAGGAGCATTGGACCTTTTCTTTTTCTTGCCTTTTTCTATTTTGAAACTTCTAGTCTATGATTTTCTCCTGGAAAACAGTACTTTTAGCACTATAATAAGGGGGAAAGAAAAGCCGATCATCTAGAGAATAGCAGTATTTTCCAAGAGATGTAACACAGCTTCTGAAGGTGGCATAGCTGGGGGAAAATCTTAGGAAGAGGGACTTGCAAAGGCGAATGTAGAGAGAAAGGAGATAAGAGCTTGTAAAATAAAGGTCACCTCAGTTGCCCTGCACCTGTCTACCTAGTATTCTGTTCAAGCTGAAGATTCTCACTCACTCTTCAAAAAGGCTGGGACATGAGGCAGTAACAGGGACAACTGCCTCTACCTCCTGCTTTGTTCTGAGACATGCCAGTCCCCTGGGCGTGATCGTACCCTCCAAACGTAATCCTGCCTGGAATTGGGAAGCTCCACAAGTTGTAATAAAGGAGAAGAATGCCTAGGGAATTATTCTGTTGTTGTTGTTGTTGTTTTTAATGTATATATATATTTTTTTCCTTTTTTTCCCCAGCAAGTAGAAATTCAAGGCGCTGAGGAAGAAAGATAAAATCCGAGTTAAGCTAATTGTTTCTATTGTCTTAAAGTTAAGAAAAGCTGTAGACTGAATCACCATGGGAGTAAATCAGAGACATTTACAAACTTATGTCTGAAATTGACTTTTGTATCCACTTGCTACTCAGAAGTTAATGTGACTGTAGCAATGCAAAGCCAGTAGGAAGCAAATTCAATACTTCTGGCGTCTTACTAGCATCACTATGAAAAGGCCATTTGTGGTCATGATTTTAAACTCATGTTTGAAATATTGCAGATATACTGTTTTTACTTCACTTTAGTCTGGAAATACCCCTGTTCCCATAGGCTGTTGCAAAGCACCATCCTTGATTGACTTTACCTGCTCTCACATGCAACACTTGGCTTAACAAACACCGTCTTTATTTCTAGTCCTTTAAAGAATCATTTCTCTTCCTGTCTCCCTTCTGTCTGAATTTTTGAGGTGGGGGGATGCCGGGCTGCTTTATCTGCCAACAGGTGGCCAGACACTAGATTAGTCTCTCTCAATACGCAAGTACCCATCTGCTAGCTGGTGTCTCCATGTGTTCGTTCTTTTATTATAGCAGCTGAGCCTCAGACTGGTTTCTTTGTGGGTTTTAGGCAGATGCTTAACAAGGTGAGCCAAAGGGAGTCTGGCCATTAGAAGATGTGTTAAGATGGCCTCAGCTGGAATCACTTTTTCCTATGTTTTTCAAGTGTTTGCCTATAGCTTCCCCTGATAGCTTAGGACTTTTTGGGGGCATCAACCAGACATGGGGATGAAACAATACTTCAAACAAAAATGCTTACACCACACTATTTTTTTTTAAGGCATTATATCTCGAGCTTAAAAATTTTTGGCTAAAGTCACCACCCTGGCTTTAGCATAATTGGTTTTGAAGGAGACTCTTAATACAGAGACCTTGAAGATAATCACATCTTACAAAGGAAAGACAGTTTAAGTTCACTGAACTATTGTATAAAGAGATCTGGAATCAGAAACCATACAGGGTTAGATGGTACATTAGTGGGTGTGTAGCCTTAGAATGCATTCTCATTGGTTAGCAATAATAATTCAAAGGAAACCTGATGGGCAGGGCAAATCAAAGGAGGGAAATTCACATTTTGTAAAGGGCCTGGTGCAGACTAGCCTGTGCCAACCCTAAAATAATGATCTAAAGTGCTTGTATATTTTCTCTGAGGTTCAGACATTTTCTTAAAATGAACTTACACTTCAAAATGTTCTTCAAGCACATATTCTCTTCATTTTCTATTCCTATCCTGTTCATGTTTGGTGGAGTAAGATGAAGAGGAAAAACAAAACCCACCTTCTATAGAAAATAATCATTAAAAATTGTCCATATGGGATACTATCCTGTAAGATTTCGAAAGCTAGCGGAGGCTGAATTGGTCCAAGTCATACTCTTTCACAGAATAAGCAGAAAGGTCTGGATGGGAGTGTGTTAAACTAAAGCACTTTTATTTAATTGAGGTTTGAAGTCTAGGAGGGCCCCTCCCTGGCAAACACAAATGCAAAACAGTCTCAGGGAACTGTGGGCAGGCATCGGAAAAAAGACATGTGAAGAGCAATTTCCAGCTGAGCCAATTTTTGTCTAACATCATGTGGCTTGGCGAGTTTTGGCTTTCCCAGTAGAATCTGAAACCCAAGGAACACAGCCTCAGTCTCAGCCACCATGCTGAGAGAAGACAGGGAACAGGGAGCCCGGTGTCCAGATGGGAGAGTCTTCTAATTGTCTGAGTGGGAATCAGGGTCTGGGCACGGAATGTCAGACACATCCTTGCTGGCATCATCATTACTGATTCATCCTACACGTTGAGTACTGAGCTGCCAAGGGAAAAAGCTAAGCCGTCCGCAGATTTGAATCGTATCCGATCACCAGGGAGAAAAAGGGGGGGGGGAGTGCTTTCCTTGTTAAAATACTTGAAAACACTGCTTTAAGTCACTTAATGTCATAGTATGTACTTCCTTGTCCATGTTTTAGGGCTACTCCTTTTTTTGCTTCTCTTTTCCAAATTGGATATTTGTAGCATTCCTCTGTCCCTCCATCCCCAACTGGCTATTACGCTAGTTAAAAAAAAAATCAGTTTTTGTAGGTACAATGTGTGTCAAAAAATGTAAAGCCAGCCTTAAACAATACCACTAAATATAGGGTTTGAGCTAAAAGAAACTTCCATCTCATTATTAACGGTGATATAAAAAGCTTACCTATTTATGCATGAGTTACATAGTTTTGGGATTCAGAGATCATCGCACGCAGAGCCGGCTGCCTACACTCAATGACATGAGCTGGAGCGGACACTCCCTTCCTGAATATCGAGTTTGATACCTCTCACTCTGCGCAAATGGTTTTATGTGGGGAAACCTACAGGTTTTCGTAGGGGTAAGGACTTCTTTATGTAATGTAAATTCTTCTGGAGGGGGTCAAGCATTTATTATGAGCTAAGAGCTTTCAGGAGTTAACAAATAGTAACTCGGACACAAGAACCAGATAAAGTGTAGGCATCCCAAGAAAAACCCATAGAAGAGAATGAGGAACAGGGAATGATGGCACTAACGGAAGAAACAGCCCACGTACCAAGTGCCCTCCTTTATTTTAATACTGAATATTTTACTATTGATTTATGAATGTAAGGTTTCTAACAATATTTCACAATCATCTAGAGAACTTTACCCAAATTCAAATTCCCCAGGCCCTAGCTCCCAATGACTCAACATTTCCAGGGATGGTTTTCAGACCTGCTTGAATTATTTTGAAAAAGCTTCTGAGAGGCTCAGAGGCACATCCCTATAAAGAATAATGGTATAGCAGCTCCCTTGTCTTTAGGCCTTACCAGAGGGCCTCCTATACCCTCTGCATCTCCTCCACAATTCCTGTTCAATGGACCTCCTACTTAGATGTGAACATTGAAGACCTCAGGTGAAAACTCCATCATCCACTCTGCTCCTTCATACTTTTCCATATCAGAATATAAAGTCCCATATTATTATTATTTTTTTTTTCAAAAGCCTTGAGGAAAGTTATATGAAAGCTTTCACTTGTGCTTTCTCAGTAGCCAAGCCCATTATTTCTCTGATCTGAGACACAGCCTAACATCCTGTTTCCAGCCTCTCAAGTCAGACTATGCAGTTCAAATCTAGGCTTCTACCACTTACCAAAAGATTACTTAACTGTTCTGAATCTTAGCTCCCTCATCTATGAAATGGAGACACCAACTCATTAGGCTATTGTAGGAAATAATTACTACATGTAAAGCATTTCACTTGGCTTCTGAACATTTCTCTCACATCATGCTTCAGTCTGGATTTTGATTTTTCTGTGGTATTTGGCAAAGTCATCTACTCCCCTTTTGAGTCGCTCTACTCCTCTAGTTTCTATGACAACAGTCTGTCCTGGCTCATCGCCAATATTTCCCACTATTTATGCACCATATTTTCAGCGAGAAGGGTTCTCTGCTTCTGCTCACCCATCCAGTGTGGTATTGCTGAAGGAAATCTCGTCAACTACCTAAATGTTAATGACTTTCTCACATGATGGAGTTGCAGACTCAACTATTCAACTTATTATAGAATACTTAAAACCATTATCTTTTCTCCTAGCTGTGTTCCTATTTGATAATGTATCAGTAAAAGTTATCAGCTACCATATTGGGGAATTACCACCACAAGTATGATTTTTAAAAATCTGCAACTCTTTGAAAATGTAGACATTGCTCAGAACCTTAAAATCAAATATAACTGCATTTATGAAAATGATGTTTTCTTTTTTCACATGGGAGAGACATGGCCTTTAGTTCATTTAATGTGGTGATAAATCCATTACATGATGCTAAAATTAAGGCGGGCAAATTTTCATTTGATGCATCAAAAGCCATTCTACCAACCCTTTCTATTTCTGTAGGCTGTAGTATTTTTGGACAAATGCTGTTTAAGCATCATCAACTGAGGTTTTATATTTAGTTCAAGTAGCTCACCCCTATAACTAATTTCTGCTTGCAGAGTGAATCCACAGAAATATCATCAGTGAGAAGCACACACAAAAAGATTTCACCAGAAAATGATCATGAGTAGGTTGGCAGAATTTGAAGGTGGGGAGGAGAAGGAGAACCACAATAGTCTTCCTTAGAAACTTTAAAGTAGAGCAGCCATTATTATGGGGCAGACCATATTATAGCTCCTGCAGTAGAGATATATAAAGTCACCTTAACACATCATTTAGATTCCAGGTTTTGAAGACATGACTATATAACCTGATTGGTCATTAAAGTAACTAAAGAAAACAAAGCCCAAAACTGTCTGTCATAAAGTGGTTAGAGGAGCAATGGAAGCAGAGGGAAAATATTCAAAGTGGACAATACCGGACCTCAGTCACCCCCATTCTATATAGTGTCTCAGATGTTGGTCCTAGGATATTTTATATACCAGTTCCAGTGGCAAGGCCATACCTAATGTGAAGATGGATGGTGGGAGCTATAGGCAATGACTTTAAGTATTTTGATACCTTTGGCGAGATGGCTATATCAGGCTATGCTTGCCTGAAGCTATTAAATGTTCTATTATTTTATCTCTACTTCCTGTGATTGCAAAGTAACAGTCTGACTAGGATTTGAATTTTCCTCTATGGCAAGAAAATAGTTTGATCATGAGAACACAATGTTCCAGTTCCCTGAACTGCATTTATTATTATGGGTTAATGTTTGATTTATGATTGTCTTCCCGTAAAGGTCTATCCACAGAAGAGAATGTACTGGTCCCAAAGACTCTTTACATAACACAAAATTAACAGTCTGATGCACCATAGAACTTAGCTCTTAGTTCAGAGGCTTACTATCTCTCACATGGGCTACAGTAATAGTCTTATAGTTTCATGTCGATAGTCTCACACTGTCCAATCTATCATTAAGAATGTTTTCAGAATGACCTTCTTCAAATGTAAATCTTGTCATTTTATCCACTTGCTTAAATTCCTTTAATGTCTCCCCACTGCCTAAGGAATAAAGTGTAAATTGCTTAGCTGGGCTCAAGGCTCTTCCTTATCCATCTATCCCTTACCTTTCATTTACATCTCCTGAAATAAATCCCACACCATCATCATTATCTTGCTTGGAGGTTCTCAAAGGTGTTGTGCTTTTTCGCAACTCCTTGCGTTTGAGCACGCAGTTCCTGCTGCTTGAAATGACCTTCCTCTCCTTTCTGCCTCCAACAAGTCAGTGTTCTGGTCTTGGAATAACAGTCAAGACCCCTATGCAAACTCTACCACCAGGTCCTTCTTTGTGTCTTTGTTGGGTGTGCTTAAATGTAATTGTTACTTCATAAATCTGTACTTAATGTAATTGCACTTATTACTTTATATATCTGCCTTTATCTATTTTATTATGACCTCACTGTGCTTAGTGACCCCCCCTTACTCCTCCGGGTAGTCCCAGTACTTACTATAATATTTTGCCTAGAGTAGGCACTCAGTAATTGTTAACTTAAATAACTTAAATAATCTTGAAACAAAACAAAACAACAACAACAATAACAAAAATCTTTATTAAGTGCCTACTATAAGCCAAAGGCTTGAATTCATTTTAATTAACTGATGAATTAATCTCTAGATTGTCTGGGAGGAGAATAGACAGGAAAAAATAAATACAGTGAATAAAAATTTTAATAATATAATCAACTTTGGAAATCTGATAAACTAAAATAAACAGTGACAAGAAGAGCAATAAATTTAATTAAATGAGAATGTTTAAGTGATATAAATTATAGATCTATGATTCTATACTTAGCAGTTAAATTTATCTTCACACCAGAATCTCTTTCCATACAAAACATATTTAAAGCATTCTATTAAAAACAGAGCAAGAGAGAAGGAAAAAAAATAAGATATTTAAAGAAAACAATTAAAAGGTAATTTTTATTGTCAATATACTTTATCCTGGCAATTGCTTTTAATGAGATCATGATTTTATTTTATTTTTAAAATGACATTTACTTTTCTTTTGGTTTCTGGGCATTTGTGTTTATGGTATGTTTCAGTTCTGGTTTTTTTTTTTTAAATATTTCTTAAGGGCCCCTTTGCCTATCTCCCTGGCATTATGAAATACTCCTGAGAGCTGTTTGGATGATAACAAGTGCTGCAAACTGCAGGTGAATGGGCCTTAGAATTGCACAAACAGCAAAGGAAAGCATTTTAGAATAACAAAGATAGAGACTGGGGAGTCCTTATGGATATGTTATTAAGCACCTGCAGCCCAGTTCCTAAACTGGAGCTGTTTTGAAAAGGAGGGATGCTAACTTTTGGCCAGAATTGATGTCTGTAGAGAAGCTGTGTGTTTGCTTTTTACAACTAAATTAACTTAAATTACTGCAAATGAAATATGCCACTTTCCCCCAATACCCATTTGAGTGTTGAAATCTCATCATATAACTGATCCTATTCCAGCCATACACCTTTATACATAAGAAAGGGTTTGACCTTGGAGAAGCATTAACAGTCACTTTTCATGCAGATAATTATTTGTTTGTTTAAGAGATGAAAATGACCCATCTGAAAGACAAAGCCTAGCACAGAGATAGGTGCGTTGCTATGTACCATTCAGAGGTATGTATGTAGCAATGAAATCCAGGTAGGATAAGAGAGGAATGGGTAAAATATTCATATGTCAGAATGGAGATACCCTTAAGGGGAAACAATACAGGGGAACTGGCCCACTTGTTTTAAGCTTATAAAAGAAGTCTGAGTAAGACATTAGGAGAGAATTTGTAAGTAGGATCCATATAATCTTTTCCAGTTGAAAGATGATGCCCTAAGCAAATCAAGCAAGGACTCAAGTAGGATCAGCACCGAAAGAGTTGTTTTTGAATAGACAGTATCAAAATTTGTTGGACTGCAGTTCAGAGAAAGGATTTAGTGACAGCACTCCACTATGTCTCAGTGGGAGAGAAAAGTAAAACGTGACCATTGTTACTATGTTATATTAATCCTACTAGAATTTCATGTAGCAGAATATTCAGTGAAGTAAAATTTTCCTTCTTCTTCTGCTGAGTTTGACCTATTGGGGGTTGAGCAAATGTGGATAAGACATGGAGAAACTCTGATCTCCCATTCCAAAGTTATGAAAACCTAGCTGAAGCGGCCTGTCAGCTGGATCCAGACTCAATCACTGTGAAGGCCAAAGTGGCACTAAAAACAAGAGCTGTTTGAAAAGAAACAATGCTAACTTGCAGCCAGAACTGAGGTCTGTAGAGAAATTGGTTTTGTTTTGCTTAATCAAATTACATGATTGCAGAAAGAGATGGAAACTATGGATGGGCTCCTATCCCAAGCAAAGACTGAGGGGGAACAGGGCATCTGGGATTATGATGCTGGAAACATAAGGAGCATTCCTAACTCAGTCTCTCTAGGGGCAGGCTGTTCCTGGAATTGAGGCTAAGTGAGCTGATTTAAAGAGAAGAAAACATTGGAAACCCAGATTTAATTGGTGTGCACTGCCCAGGCTGCGTATAAAACTGCCTGTCTCCCTCCATAATGGCTCTAGGTGGGGTTGTAATATGCACTAGTGACAACAGCAGTGAATGGAGTTCAATGGTTGATCTTATGGGTTGGATTTTGTCTCACAAGAAGTTATGTTGGAGTCTTAACCCCTGGTACCAGTGAATGTGATTTCATTTGGAAATAGGTCCTGACAACTATAATCAAATTAAGATGAGGTAATTAGGGTGAGCCCTAATCCGATATACTGGTATCCTTATAAAGGGGAAATCTGGGACACAGAGACACCCAGGGATGAGACCATGTGAAGACACAGAAACAAAGGGAAGGTGGCCACCTGAACATGGAGGCTGAGATCGGAGTTATGCTGCCATTAACCAAGGAACATCTGGGGCTACTAGAAGGTGGAAAAGGAAAGGAAGATCCTTTCTTAGAAGTTTTACAGGAATATGGCCAACACCTGATTTCAGACTGTAACCTCCAGAAGTGTGTGAGATTATAAATTTCTGTTCTCTTAAGCCACCCAGTTCATAGTACTTTGTAATGGCAGCCCCAGGAAACAGAATACAGATGCCAACACCATCATAGAACTAACAGCAACTCACTACAGTAGCAACAATAGAGATTAGCAAAGAAGGCTCTTTGAACTTTGAACTTCCCAGGGATCATTTGCATCAGCTCTCCTCAGAGCATTAGATGCCAATTAAGGCATCTGCCTTTTTCAAAGCAGACTCATATGAATTGCAGTGACAGCAGGCAAGACCCGATAATTATCACAGAAGGGATGACCCCGAGGAGGCGAGAAAACGTTCTTTCTAATAAAGAAATGAGATGCAGAATAGAAGCAGCATGAACAGGACATTTAGATATCCTCTGGACATTCAGGTTGGTGAAGTCTTCAATCAAATCTTACAAAAGGGCCAGACTTCTCTCTTAAATAGGGAGAGAACCATGTTTTTCAAGGTGGATAGACTCTTCTAGATGAGGAAGTTGTCATCAGCCCAGCTATGACTTGCCAAAAACTCGATGACTCTTAGGATAGAACTTCTTAAATAAGAGGCACAGAGAAACCCCAGGGGGACTGTAGGAGTTGGTCTTAAAATAGAAAATATAGTTTTCAACATCAAGGACAATAAATTATTGGCTTAAGGGGGAAAAATGCATGTAAAATAGGGCTGGTAGACCCTCAAGTAGATCTAGTTTATTTTGCCATGTTATAAGAAAACCAAGGGTTGTGGGACTGCACAATTTTTAGGCAACTTGAACTTGTCTCATGCTTTCTCACATTCATAGTACAATGCATCATTTGTAAATCTTGTCAGAGCTCTTCTGGCTGATACCAGTGATATTCCCTTTATTGGCCTTGGTTCATATTAAGTCATTCTGAGAAGTGAACTTTCTTCTAGTGCTTCACTAAGGCTCCTTAGTAAGAAACATCTATTTTAAAATCTCATTTCAGTTTATTTTCCATAGGGAACACTAACTGTTTTGGACCATTATGATATAGGATTTGCTGTTCTTTTAATGGATCTGATCTAGTTTTCACATCACTGGTCAATTGTTCAGGCTGGTTTTAAAATTCGTTTGGAAGAATTACTGCAAAATTTTTGTTGTTGTTTTGTTTTAAACCAGTTGATCCCTTCTTTAAAAAATGCATACAGTCTCCAGGAAGGAAAAATTATGCTGTGTATAATATTATCCCCAAATCAATATTACTTATCACATTTCAGGAAATACAAAGTTATATTATATACATATGGGAGCATTACAGATTTCTATATTAGTCTTGGGATTGAGTATCTAAGAAATGGTAAAAGTAAGAGGGAAAAATGTTATATTATGCTAAATTAAGCCCAATTTTCTCACAACTGGCAAGTTTTTATTTCTGGCTCCCCAAGAACAGAGAGTTACTTTCAACTTATACAAAAATTTCAGTGCTTTGATCATCAGGTACAATCTGATTTCAATTGTATATCACACATATACTGCCCCCCCCCCAATGTAGACCTCTACGCACAGCTGAACAGGTTTTATACTGCACAACTCCCGTCACACTAGTCTCACCACAGTCCATGAAAACAGTATAGCTTTCTGTTGGAGAGCACAAAACCAAAAAGCAGGACACAATGGCCCTCTGAAATATATAGCAGCACAAAAGGAAAATAAAACTCAGATGAATATTACCTTTCTAAAGAATTGATAATTTTATGACACATTTTTTAAGTTTATACGCTTTATCATATTCTAAGGTTAGAGTTTAGTTTTATAGAAAAAGCCATTATTAACCAGAACAAGTAGACTTGACAGTTCAACTTCTAATTTTTTATTCCTCAATAAGCAGTCTCTTTCATATAAAACCGTTAAATGCCTACAGCTACAAAAATTATACAGAAAAATATTGAAATTCTCCCCTTGCCCCACTCAATCCTTTTCAAACGGTATGATTAGTAAATGCCAATATTTGGGAAAAAGAAAAATAAATTATGCAACAAGAGGGTCTGATTTTACTTCTTTTTTCAATTTGAAACAAACGACTACAACATAGAGTTTTTATTACACATCTACCGACCCAGACACATGCATATTCACACAGAAGGTAGGAATCCATCCTTCTGAGGAGGAATAAAAATAATAAAAAGCTAAAATATTATTTGTGAACTTGGTTGAAAATGGAAAAAAAACAATAATTTCAGGATAAGATTAAAATAATCCCTAAATTTTAGATGGTATCCGAAGATAAAATTAAAGTGATTTAAACTCTGTCTTTTTGCTCTGTTATCCTTTCTTTCTCTAAGTGCTAACCAGATTGGTAATCTCCTAGGAGTTGGCAGTGCAGTGCTGATCCTACTTTGCTAAACATTTCATTAAATAAAACCTCCAATACAGAAAAACCAAACAATAGCTAAATCCAAAATAAATGGATAAATAAAAACACACAGATACACGACGATAAGAAGATGTTTTCTCATCGTCTTATTTCAGGAGACAAATGCCTGAAGATTGTTTTGTAGTGAGAAGTGTGGCACCGTGGAAAGAACATGGACTGTGGGGAGAGTCAAGAGCCGGTTTCCATCCAGTTCTCGTCTCTATCACCCATGAGACCCCCCAGCAAATAATTTAGTTTATCTAGACATTAGTTTCATTAATCTGACAAATGAGATAAAACACTTCCTTCACTTGTGAGGTTTAAAGAACATGAAAAAGTTGTCTGGCATTTTTCTGACTATTAATATAAAATTGATCAATGCTAAATAAAGAATAAAGGATATGAACCAATGACTTAAAATATGTGCTATAACAGGGGAAAGGTTTATCCCTAAGAAATAACTGATTCACTCATATCCCTGGACTCTACTGAACCCATATTGTTCCCCTTCCCTAAATACATTTTTCTGATTGAGCTACACAAATTATATGTCTTTTCCTCCTCCAAGATATAGCTCAGGATTCATTTCCTTCATGAAATCTGTCGAGATTAAACACTGTATGAATCAAATTATTATGGCAGGACTCCTAGAACGTATGTGAACAAGTACCTTTCAAAATTCACTGCAAAACCATTTTGGAAAGAGGAAGGTGGAGTAAAAAGCGAAAGTAAAACAAAAACAAAAACAAAAAACAAATTAATAAATCAGTTTGTGAATACTTGGAAGACGGTAATTTGGCTTCTGCAGAGCATCACTGCTTCATTAATTCATCTCAGGTCAATATAATGCCCTCTCCTTTTTGGTAGTCTAACTGCATTGGTGGATCATGGGAATTACATATTCTCATATTTTCACTTCATTGAGATATTCAGTAAAGCTTCCTGTGAAAGCACTGTGACAAGGTTGATAAAGGTTGGCTAGTGGCAAACAGTGTGGAATATTGACAATGCAGGACTACCCTAAGAGGCTTATTTCATGGGTTTAAATTTCAATGTAAGGAATCAGTTACCAATATATGTAATAGTGTTTCTGAGAATAGAGAAAATATGCTGATCAAAATTGCAAATAATATAACACTAGGGCAATAGCTAGTACTGAATAAAAGAATTATGACTTTGATGAACACAGGGTGATGTATGGAAGTACTGGATGATATTGTACACCTAAAACTAATATAACACTGGATGTTAACTGGAATTAAAATAAAAAGGTAAAAAAAGAGAGAATTATGTTTTTCTTAAATCCCCAAACCTAGGAAAGCCAAAAACAAAACTGAACGTATAAATGTAAAATTTATACTTAAGAAATCTACAAATGTGAGATTGACACCCTGGAGGTAGAGATGCAAAATTACATAGAGATACAACTGACTCCCCTCCCTCTCAAATAACAGTGACCCCAAATCTATCATAGTTTACTTAAAAGCACTGAAAGTAATTTTGCTGAGCATCCTTCATGTTGGAAAAACCCAGAAGCCAGAAGTTTGTGGAAGTGAAGACAGAAATCTATCCCTGTCTTTGCCACAGCTGAGTCAGGCTAGAATATTGCAAAAGATTAAACACTAAGTGGAACCAAACAGAACTGGAAAGAATATAAAGAATACATAAATGGGAGCTTTAAGATCAATTACTACAAGTTGATATGGGGTCAAAAAACAACTCCATCCTCAATACAGAAAGCCACTTGGTAGACAAAGCTCTTTAGCCACATTATATATTAAAATAAAACGTTAAAACCAGTTTAAAAGCCCAACTCCACAAATTGAGTAAAAACTGTTTTATCCAATCTAATATTTTGTAACAAATAAAAAGGATGTATTTGAAGACTATGTAAGAATGTTAAAAATGCTCAGGTAGCATTATCAATGTAAAATTGGCTACTAACTCTATTTAACTGTGATTAATATTCTGCTAGAATATGCTCTTTTAGAAGAAACTTTCTGTAAAATTATTTTGGAAGGAAGTATTCTCTGACCTTCAAAAGATTGTGTTTGGGTGGCTGGCAAGGAGTGATTTTTTTTCTTTTGCTTTTATCATGAATTAATAACAATGGTAATGGACTTGTATTAATTACTATTGTTGCATACTGTATTCCTTGCTCTATTTGCATTATCCCTTCAATTCATTCAAAGAGATCATGAAACAGTTGCTTTTTATAAATGAGAAAATTGAGTTGCACAAAACCATCTGGATTAATGATTGTGCACATTCAATATTATTAGTACTACCTAGTAGTGACCCTTTGATTCAAAATCTGTCAGTTTACCTCTAAAGTACAAATTCTTCATCACCCTCTAATACAAAAGAGCACACAGCATAGTTCAGTTTATAAGTAAAATGTTTATGATCCCATAGCTGGTTTATAACCAATAGCTTAAAGTAGTTCTGTCCTACATTTCATAAGCTTAGATACCTAGACAATACCTATTCCTAGACAATACCTATTTTCAAAGTACTAAGACAATTTTAGCAGTGTGACCTTGGGGAAAATTATATAACATCATTAAACCTTAATTCCTTATTGAAAATAAGCATAACATGTGTGCTGCTTATGATCATTAAAAATAATATACATAACAAACCTAGATAAATTACTATAAGCACCTGATGCTGTTGGGGAGAAATTGCTTTTCTCCCATAATTCTCTAAATATTGTTTTTTAATAAAAATTTCCTAATTTGCTTTGTCCTCTGTTATGGGACACAGACGATATTTCAATAAGAAATAGGTTTTCCTCGGGACAAGCACTACTTATGAATCCTAATGTGGTGTCAGATCTTACCATGGTCCCATCGCCTATATGCTGTCCGTGAGAGGAGGAACTGTAGTCCCACATACCTCACCCAGGTACTATCCTTTGGATATAGCTCACTCTCTTATTCTTGAGTTTAGCTTTTATAACTTGGCTATGTGGCTCCATGGGGACAAGTTCACAGGGGCTGGTGACAGTTCAACTCTTTATCATGAACAGGGAGAACTCGCTGTTTCCAGGTAGAAGCACTCTGGCCTTTTCTAAAGGTGGTGGCCTTGGGCTATAGACCTCCAAATAGAAAAAAAACAGCTGGCTTTCGAAGGCCGTGACTTCTGGGAATGGAATAAATTGCTGAAATCACTTCTGCCTTGATCCAATAATTCATTATCTCTCTGAAACAGTAGCTTTTAGAGCTGCAAAGGGCTGTTGTATTTTTTTAGAGAGAAGGAATAATTCCACCACAGACATGAATGCTCACCCTTTACTAAAATCGTTGTGCTTCATTTTATTGTCTAAATTAGCAATCAATCTGGCAGTGGGTTGGGAATATTTTTAGAGAATAAGTTTAGAAAACTAACCTTAGTTTATATGGAAAACAACAACAACAACAACAACAAACACACTTGGTCATTTATCATAAGTTTTCCAAATGTTCCCCAAAATGTACTTCCCCTATCTCATTATACAGTTGGGAAGTTACTGAAATAAATTTGAAAACTTTAAAAATTCATGCTTGATATGAGAAAATAAGCCTTTTAAAGGTTGACCAGAGTCTTTAATGTGTAAGTGTGTACCAATTTATAAAGGGAATCCTATTGTCGATTTATTTTAATTCACTTCACTGAAATGAACAGATTAAGAAATTAACTCCAGAGATGAAAACAGCACAAATCCAATGTTATCAGATTTTCCTGAGGACCAAACTGACACAAATATATGACTCTACTCATGAGTATAAACTGGGAAAACAGATTCAGACTGGTAACCATAAACATAGCTAAGTGTAAGGAACACTATCGAAACTAAACTTGAATGACAGCATTCAACAAAATGAGTGGGTGCAAACCAATAAGGATATTGATTTGTGCAGCATGTATAGGTATTCCATTGATGTTTAAACAAGACAATGAAACTTAAACCAGTGAGAAGAGTAGGGAGAAGAGGATACTATGGGAAATAGAACCAAGTCAGATCTGCAGATAATGGAATGTATGAATGAAAATTTGGTTAATATACACAAAAGGTTGACTTTGATTCTAAGTTATAAACCTTGTATGAGGCATGCTGTTACATGTGGTAAATTGATAATGCCTAGACACCTGAGAAATCTAACTAACTATATTAGAATGTCAGTTGGGTGATACTTTTCATTACTATAACAAAGTATGAAATGAAACTACTGTGTAACATTCATGATCTTGAACTAGTAGCTCAAAGGAGGCTAAGTGTTGGTAAACTAAAAGACCTGTCTGTATAGGGATGCCTGAGTGGCTAGTCAGATTTCAGCTCAGGTCAGGATCTCAGGGTCCTGAGATCAGTGTCAGTATAGACAGTGTCAGTATGGTCATACTGATTGTGTCAGTATGGTCCTCAGGCAAATCTGATAACATTGGATTTGTGCTGTTTTCATCTCTGGAGTTAATTTCTTAATCTGTTCATTTCAGTGAAGTGAATTAAAATAAATCGACAATAGGATTCCCTTTATAAATTAGTACACACTTACTTAGCCCTAGTCCCCACAGGGCTCTGTGCTCAGTGCAGAGTCTGCTTGTCCCGCCCCCTCTGCTCTTCCCTCTGCTTATGTTCTCTCACTCTCAAATAAATAAATAAATAAATAACCAGCAAGTCAACAGCTATTAAGGACTCGGAATATCATGGTGTGTTTTTTTTTTGTTGTTTGTTTTGTTTTGTTTTTATCTTTTAAATTGATTCTTAAATGAGCTAATACATGACTGATTTACTTCTCAGCAGGGATATACACTGTGGTTTAGGTATTTCTAGAATGAGCTGACAATTCTTCCTGGAACTTCCATATTTATAACTTGGGGATCTCTTCACTGGGTTATTCTTTTCTGTAACTCCAGGGTCCATGCTCAAGCCACCTGGAAGATGCCCTAGCTCCACGTGTGATAATGATTAGTTTTCTAGTTCCAGAAAAATGCTTTTGATTAAAAGTAAGTTTCCAGGTCATATCAGGCATCCTTGTATTTTCAAGTGATTTTCTATCTTCAAAAACTGAAACTGGATATTAATTCCCAATCCAGTCCTTACACATAGTTTCTTCTCACGGAAACCAAAAGGGCAAAAGAAAGCTTCTCATTTCCGCATGCCCCTGGAGTCCACCACTATTCCTTTCTTCAAGGCCTCCAAGCCAAATTATTTTATTATTGCATTCACACTTCTAAAGAAAAAAAAAGAAAGAAAGAAAACCTGTCATGCTTTCTCGAAGCACCATAAATTTTCTATTTTACTATTTGATTACTACTGTTTGGCTAAAGCAATGTATCTGTGAGATATATATCTTATATAATCATACTTACTTTTAAATACTGAATTTTAAAAATATATTATATGATGGTACGTACCCAAAAGGAGAATAATTTTATGAATTCTAGGTTTCTTTTTTCATCTATTTTCTTTACAGAAAATGTAGGAAAACCGGCATTATGAAAGATTATTGCACTCCATTAATTGTGTTTTTTTAAAGAGATTTATAGAGGTATAAAATAGTGATAATTAGCTATCATTTTCAAAAAATTTAGACCAAGTTCATGATAAAAAATTTTATAGTTTACATTTGTCTCAATAACAACACTTTTAGTATAATCACTAATGTTAAGATAATTCACAAATTATTAAATACTTAAACTTTGAAGTGGCTTTATTGCAATGGATTTTTCCTTCTCACATCTGCATGCCCCTCTTCTTCTCTACCTAGGAGAAATGCTTTATTTTTGGTGTTTGTCTTTAATGGACTCGAGGGTATATTGGAGAAAAAAGAGTTAACAAATCTGAGTTCCTTTCCCTAGAAATTACATTAACAGAGGGAATTGGTGAAGATACCCTATAGTTATTGAATTTGTAGTATTTTTAAAATGTCAGATTTTAAAAATAGCTAACTATAGAAAATACAACTGAAGAACTATGTGTAAAATACTAAAAATAACATTAAATGAATACTTACAGAATCATTTTATTCTAAGATTACCTCTTAGGTCTTTTTGAATCAATGGAGTCTTAGAATGCATTGAATACCAAGATAAATGTGTTGCGAACAAAAAGGTTAGTTTACCCAATGTAGAAAGTGACACTGAATATTTCCAAGAACTGGAAATTATGAGTGATGTGCTAATTGGAAGACTTCTTCATAAACTAATAGAACAAACTAAACATGGCAGAACTGAAAACTATCAAACTAAAGTTTCTCTGTCATTGGCCCCAAACCAGTCCAAGGTATTTTCTTTTTCAATTACTCTTGAGCACATTATCCAGAAGAGAGAAATACATTACTAATCTATTTATTCAAAGTTCGTCTCAAGAACAAACAATTTAAGAGTCAAAAAAGGACTTGAATATTTGCTAGCAAGCATCTAAACACAGTACTTACATAGCCTTGAAAATTAGGAATGCAATAGCTTCATATTTTAGTATTGAGCATACTGACTTTTTTACTTAAAGAGCAGTTTCTTGTGTGTGATTTTAAATTACTTCAAATTAACTTTTATATTTAAGACACTGTCATCATTCTAACATTTTCAGATTCTACAATAAACAGCAATCTTTGTAACTGATTAAAATGCGCTTTATAATTTTAGAAAAAAAATAAATTATAGATGATTTTTCCCCAATATACATTAAGCTCAGTAAAAATCAGATGAGCTGGTATTTTATATATAATAGAAAAGTATAATTTGTTTTTATATTAGGACTAGTCTTGACCTAAGTATTTACAAATCAATACTAATTTTATATTTAATGGCATCCATAAATGTCTTTATGTAGGAAGTTTAATTTTTGTGCTGTAGTTACAAATGTATTTTTAAGTACATAGGGAATTTTAAAAGGGCAGACGAGAATTTAAAGGTGCTATTTACATAAATGTAAAAGCCCCGAAAGTGGAGAAATCTTTTTGTAAGAGACTCCAATCATTTGCTTTACTCTGGAGGCCTGGTAGATGAAGGAAGCAGCTTTCTCTCTAAGAATGAGACATCTAAAGGCTGTCCTGAGAGAGGTTAAGCACTTGATTATGTACTACTCAGATCCCCAGTGGGCTTCATTTCTTCTTCCCCCTCCCGCAGCCTCAGTGTCTATTCTGGGTTCTTCCCAGACCCAGGTTTCTCAGAGGGAGCCATGGATTAGAATTATCTGGGTAGCGTTTTGAAACTCACTGCCCAGACCACACTCCAAAACAAATATATCAGAATGTTGGGCTGTGTGTACAGTGGTGGCGGTGATGTTAGTGGGGCCAAGAAGGTCAGGCATAAGTATTTTTTAAAATATTCCAGATGATTCCACCATACAGCCCAGGTTCAGAACCACTGCCCTCGACAATCTAGTTCTCTTTGTTTGGGGCTTTCTATTTCTCCTGTGAAGGCTGCACTCTCTCAGACTGAAGATCCTATCTCATTTTCTCACCTACAACCACATGGGCCTATCAGTTTTCATCTGAACACTCATCTTGTCCATATTCTGAGGGCACGTGTGGATCAGGCCTGGTTTATTAAACCCATAACAACTACTCACTCCTTCTCACTTTTAGCAGACTTCTTTGGGCTACCACCATAGCCTAGTAACTTGCCTCTCTTTTTTGACTCAGCCCGACCCCACAGTTCCTCCACAGCAGTCAGGGTAACATTTTTAATACGAAAATAGCATCCAGTCACTTACTGGAAACCCTCCAGATAACTTCTCATTAAGATTTCAGTTCTAGAGACTCCACATAAATGATACTTTCCCTGCCCCACTGACTAAATAAAGTTGTCCCTCAGCTGTTATCACTCCTTACCAAAGCAGTCCTTAATTTTCATCATAGCACTTCCTTCTAAATAAACATTTCTTACTCATTTGCTTCCTCCACCCCTGTATCAACATAGAATTTCAGCACCATGAAATGAGGTAACATATCCATCTCCTTTATCCTGTAATCCTGAGCCTCAGGACTGTGCACATAGTACTCTGAAAATGTCCAAAAGGAAGAATAAATCACTTGGAACTCAGACTTTTCCATGTGAGGCCACAGACACCTATTCGCAGCCTCTCTAGCCTGCTCTCAAATACTGCAGAGTTACCTGTTGGTCACTACAGAAAATGTATACAGAACTTTTTTTTTTTTTCGTTTTTTATTCTCATCCATGAGTACAAAAGAAGAAACTGAACTCATAAGCCATGTCTCCAGAGTCTTCCTGAGAATTTCATTTCCTGGAGACTGTCACCAGTCTCTTTGATGTTTGACCTCTAAGATTTCTATGGCAGTGAATAAAATCCCCAGACAGATTATTTTCCATTAGTGTGGATAACTGAGAGTTAACAAGGCACTATTATATTTTCAGGTGAGCAAGTTATTTTCTTTAAGCACCTGAAAAAATGTTACAGATTTGGAAATGCACAGATTCTTTTAATCAGCAGGATAGAATTCAAGAAATATTTCAAGGAATGCATTGATATATGGAGAATTAGGAGACATTTATTTTTCTCTCAAAACTTCCACTTACCAACAACTAATTTAGAAGACTGTTTAGAACTCCTTCCAGACCTTCAGTGGAAACCAATACATAGACTGTGTAAGTGAATTGGCTTCAGGATATAACCTCCTCCAAACATAGCCCTGTTGCCAAAGTTTACCAGACTTTCTCCAACAATATGGAGCTAAACCAGAAGTTCCTCTCTTTATTGGCATTAAATGGGATCTCTTTTAACCCAATAGCTACAAATGAATTAGACAAAAATGTCACTAACTCTAGCATGCAATAGCTTTTTGTATGAAACACTGAGATATCCATCTTCCTTTAATTTCACCCCTTGAAGAAGTAATAGGAAATGACCAGATTTATCCAGCCTCACGTAAAAGAACTTGAAATAGATCTAGCATCAAACCATTCATGGTCTGAGCTTTCTTTTGTCTCCTAGCTCTTTAAGAGTGGAACTTAAGCTAATACAATATAAATATATTTTGGTATGTTATGAATTTAGGAATTTAGGAATTTAGAGCTAAGGATTTGACTTTATTTTTTTTTAAATTTTATTTATTTATTTGACAGACAGAGTTCACAAGTAGGCAGAGAGGCAGGCAGAGAGAGAGAGGAGGAAGCAGGCTCCCTGCTGAGCAGAGAGACCGATGCGGGCCTCGATCCCAGGATCCTGGGATCATGACCTGAGCCGAAGGCAGAGGCTTAATCCACTGAGCCACCCAGGCGTCCCTTGACTTTAGTTTTTAATGCTAATAAGTAATATTTCCTCCAAAATACCTAATTTCCAAGATGAAATGTAAAATTCCTAAAGCATTTTTTATGGCCATAAACATACTAAACTTTGCTGTGTTTTTATAATAGGAAAAAAAAAAATGAAGAAGGTAGGTTAATTGTCCCATTCTTCAAAGTAGTACAATGTGCAATGACTGTACTTCCATTATTCTTCATAATGGGTGTTTTTCTCATTTATGAAAGAGGTCTTTCAGATAAAAGTCAGTCTATTGGAGAAGATTCACGAAATTTACTTCATATGGTTTTATGGTTTATTTAGTAAGTATGAATTTACTTCATATGTATGGTTACATGATAAAACACCATAAACTGCTTAAAAAAAGGCTAATGATACACAGGGAATAAAGTCTGTATAAAAGATGTGGCAGTTAGTCTCCTTAATGTAAAACAGATTCTCACAAGCCAATGATAAAATAAGTACTCCAGTTTAAGTAGCCCAACTGAGAGTGATAAAAATCATAAAAAATCAGAAAATACAAAGGAACTGCAAACCTTGAGGAAAATATTTAAACTAATAATCAAAAAAATAAATTAATTCAACTATACCTTATTTCAAATATTATATTGGCAAAAATGTGAAAAACAAACCTACTTCAATACTACTACTCAGGCTTGGCAAGAATAGAGAAAAGCTTGTTGCTATTGAGGAAGTTACTAGATAAAAACTTCCTGGAGGACAATTCAGGAATACGTATTAAGAGTCTTAAAAATGTTTATATTCTAAGTCATATTTCCTTGTCGGGATTTTATTTTAAAGTAACATACAGGTATTTGCGAAATGATGTTGAATAAAAATGTTCACTGTAGCATTATTCATAATAAAAGTCAGACCAAATATAAATATCCAGAAATAAATGATTGATTAATTAATTCTATTGTACCCATAGAGTCCATAGAGTGGAACCTCAAGTGTGGATTCTGAATTTACATATTTATTGCTTCTTTAATAATTTAATAATGTGGGGACTCACACAAGACTAAATATTAACAAGCAATGTAAATATAGCATGTACTGTATGATTAATTCTAAAACAAAATAGTTATATACATGTGAATATGCATAGAGAAAAGACAAACATACAAAGTAGAATTGTGATGCTGAAAATTTATCATCATTCTTTCCCCACATTATTGGTAACAGAAAAAGATAGCTGTAAGTCCACAAAATAAATCTCCAAAAATCCTTGTTAATTAATGATTGTCTCCCTTTTACCTTCTTGTGCATCCCTCTTACTGGAATCTTAAGGATTGTTAATGTCTCCACAAATGTCAAGTGTTGAATCAGTATGAATATTTGAAAACAAGTTTAGCTGAGTTATCAAACTGTGGCTATTTAAATATATTCCCGTTTCCTAACAACCCAACCACTCAGCTCTACCCAATACAAGGGTCCTTGATTTTAATGAGTTTAGATTAAATGATTTGACCAGAACCATGCAATTGAAAAATATGTTGAATTCAACAGGAATTAAGTCCAATTTCCCAAAGGCATTCATCCAAGACTTAAATTTCAATTTATTTAAATTAGGCATGCTGGAATGAGATAAGCAAGGTTATAGGATTAAAAATATTTTAGTTCTTAGATGAATTATGATTAAATCTCTCTGAATTTACACATACTCATATACATCTATTTATCTCTTCATACCTATACACACCAACACACATATACACACATATTCATTACTTGGTGTGGACAGAAAAAGAAAGTTATGATTTCTGTTTTTTAAGTCACTGGCCATTTGATACAACATTTTATTTGACCTAGAGCCTTACTATTCTGAGTATGGTTCCTTCATCAGCAATATTAGCATCAGCCAGGGGATTGAGAGAGCAGTAAAATCTCAGGCCTCACAGCCCACCTACTAAATCAGAATCAGGATTTTACAAGACCCCCAGGAGAATCATATGCACATTAAACTTTGGGAAATACTAAACAAGAGGAAGTAATATAGTGAAATAAAATTTAAAATGAATGAATTCATGATCTTCTTTGGTATGTTTATTGGTCAAGATATATTCTTTCTTTTTTTTTTTTTTAAAGATTTTATTTATTTATTTATTTGACAGAGAGAAATTACAAGTACACTGAGAGGCAGGCAGAGAGAGAGAGAAGGAAGCAGGCTCCCTGCTGAGCAGAGAGCCTGATGCGGGACTCGATCCCAGGACCCTGAGATCATGACCTGAGCCGAAGGCAGCGGCTTAACCCACTGAGCCACCCAGGCGCCCCGATATATTCTTTCTTTTACTAATTCTTCAGCTTTATTTTTCCCTCTCTCACCAGTTCCTCACAACTTTCTAGGTGTGTGTGTCTGTGTGTGTGTGTGTGTTATGTTTTTTTGTTTGTTTGTATTTCTGTGTTTTCCAAGTCTTTGAAATATACACCAGAAAGATTACATGTGAATGTAAAAAGCTTGAGGAAAAAATTTAGAAGCAACAAAAATTTTACATGGTTTTAACCTTCTAGAGAGCAAGAAAATGGACAAAACAGGTTATAGCTGTATTTACAAATTATGTAAATTAAATAGCTGCAGTTTATGCAAATCATATATAAGCCCCTTAAGTGTGTCATTAACCTACATATGTCCCTTGGGAATATTCATACATAGACAAGAGCACAATTTCTCTTTTTCTCTTTTTTTAAAAATCAGGATTGTAAGAGTATTAAATTTGAAACAAGTCACTATGTTTTATTTTCCTTTTAAGCAACAACAAAACCAAATACTGCTTTATATAATCCATCTTATTAATTCATGCTATTTTGTCTTCAAAATTTCTTATAATTTCACAACCACATATAAATATCTAAAAGTCCAAAAGAACGTTCAAAGCTGAATACTGAAATACACTTTTTATGTATCCAGATCTTAAGTTCATCACAAATCCATTTATGTACCTATATACATATATCTGTAAGTGTACAGATATATACACCTACCTTGAATATAAATTCCCAAATATGAATCATTATAAAAGGTTGTGATCAACATATAATCACTAAAAGAAATCTTGAATTCACGAATTCAATAACAGTTGAACAAAGTACATATTTGTTAATCCATTCATTTGTTGATTGTTTCTTATAAACCAAATACTCTACTGGGCGTAGGATACACAGAAATGGAAAAAAGAAAGGTCCTACCTCTGAGAAATGTATAATTCAGTGGGGACATAAATGTATGTTTCATTTTATGTTTAACATTTGTTTTTATTTACTTTCCCTTTTATTTGTGTGAAGATAAAAATGTCTCTTGTGAAGCGTTTATAGAAAAGTAGATAAATACCCACTAGACAATGGATTTTAAGTAAGAGCTGAGAAAATCATTCTGCCCTTCAACTTTTGATCTACAAAATAAAAAGGGGATTTCGTGAATCAAATGTTCAAAGAGCAGGATTTAAATCAAACTTGTCTGTTGTGGTAAGCCAAATCAAGATAGTTAAATATGTTGATAAAAATTCAAGGAGAGGGCTGTGAATAAGAAATACAAACATCAGACAAGGAAAAGGGGCCTCACTCTGAAGAATGGATTAAAAAAAAAATTCCTCTGAACAGAGTTTGCAACCTCTAATAGAATAATAAGAACCCGGAGACTCTTGGAGCATGGCAATCCATGACGAAAGAGATTGGGCTACAGGACCAGATGAAAGGATAGAAAACAATGAATACAATGAGAAAAAATACAAGGAAGTTCTAAAGTCAAAGAAATAAAATCTTGATGGAAGGGCAAAACTCCTATTACAGAATAACAAAATAAGGATATAAAAGATAACCTTGAGATGTTCTATTAGAATGCAGAGAGCAAAGGGAAAAAATTAAAAACAAATTAAGGGAATAAATGATAGTTATGAGTGATAAGGATAGGAGATGCAACTTATGGATTATTACTGATAAAATAATTGGACACATTGGACAATGGAAATTTTCAAAGATATAACAGAAGAAAACTTACCCCAAGGTTAACAACAACAGTCTGCAATTGAAAGAGCCAAATAAGCAAAATTATTGAGCAGTTAATGACCATCTTAGACACAGCATGGTAAGTGTTAGAAGAGAAAAACAGAACAAAACAAAACCCATATGTATCTAGACAGGAAAAAATCATCAGGTAGGGGGAAAAAATGAAGGAATGGTTTTCTGAAACATTATTTAGACTATAAGTAAGACCTTTAGGTTTCTGAGGGGGAGACACTATGTGATCAAAGGACTTTAGAGAAAAACTAATGATGTATACTATATGCCCACTAACAACACAATAAAAATAAATAAAGTCTTTGTTTAGTGAAAAAAAACAAACATTTCAACCAAAAATCAATGAAAGATTACACTATGATATTAAAGAGAAAAGAAATAAACTATATGTGTACTTAAAAAAACAAGAAAATACAGAAAAAACCTGTAAAATTAAGAGTTTAATTATAGGTAATTTTATTAGATAACAGTATGCCCTACAAACAGTTAATCACTGAATTCTAAGTATATATTATAAACATAACTATAAACAAATGCCAATGTTAAAAGTATGTTTGAAAATATCAAGTAAAAATATATTATACATATTCATTTTATTCCCCATCCCCATTATGTTATTAAACACCAGAATTAGATTATGACAGGAGAATAGAATATTCTAAATTATTGTTTCAAATAGAGGACTCTAAAATTACAACATATTTGATTCTGATAATTAGAGAAAAATACAGAAGTTTGAAAAAATTAACTGTAAATACTAGTTCAGTTTTAATGAACAGCAGATAGACTGTTCAAAAAAGTTCTTCTTCATACTGAATTGACAGTGTAGATGAAAGAGGAAACTTTGATGAAGGGCCATGATACCATTCATGTTGCTAGAGATCAGTTTGGTAACATCTATCACTATTTATAAAAATTTGCTCCTGTCTGATGTGGTGATCTACTTCTCAAGATTTTTGCAGAACATATCACAAATACAAAATACATATCCTATAATATTCATCATGACATTGATAATTATTAGGAACCCTTGTCCATCTATAAAATGGGTGAAATAAGTGACATTTGATGGAATACTCAGGAGACATCAAAACAGGTGTGAAAGAATATTTAAGACAAACATTCATGAGTCACTGTTAAGTAAAAATAGGTCTTCATTAGAAGTCATCTTATTTTGTGAAAAGGATGTCAAGATAGATGTACTCCTATGCTACTGATATAATATGTCAGTGGGAGATTGGGGTGACCTTTATTTTCTAGGTTTTTCTTTTTTTAGACTTATTTATGAGAGAGAGAAAGCACGAGAGTGTGGGGGGTGGGAGCAGGTAGGGGCAGAGGGAGAGAGAATCTTTTTTTATTTTTAAAGATTTTATTTATTTATTTGACAGACAGAGATGACAACTAGGCAGAGAGGCAGGCAGAGAGAGAGGAGGAAGCAGGTTCCCTGCTGAGCAGAGAGCCGGATGTGGGGCTTGATCCCAAGACCCTGAGATCATGACCTGAGGTGAAGGCAGAGGCTTTAACCCACTGAGCCACCCAGGTGCCCCAGAGGGAAAGAGAATCTTAAGCAGACTCCACACTCAGTGCAGAGCCTGATTCAGGGCTTGGTCTCACAGTCCTGAGATCATAACCTGAGCTGAAATCTAGAGTCAGATCCTTAACCGACTGAGCCATCCAGGCACTCTTATTTTCTAAGTATTTTCGAAATATTTCACAAAAGTTATCTATATTATTAAATTATGGTCAGAAAAAAAAAACTGCTCAACAAAATTTTATTTTAAAGAGCAGAGAGACTTTATATTTTTAGGTAGAGCTATTATAATCCACTTGCCAAAGAGGGCATTGTGATAAAAAGTTTGGAAGGTCAATATAGAATGATAAAAATGTATATTTTACAAGAGTATGCTTTTAACAAAAGAAAGCAAACCATTCTAAAATTAGCTTTTGAACCTCTTATTCAGTATTCAGCTTTCAATTTCTGAAATATCTTGTTCTGCTTCAATCAAGAACCCCATATCGACTGATTCTTTTTAGATGAAAAGTTCTATATATTGTCTCTCTCTCTATATATATACACATATATATTGTAAATACATACACGCACACACAAAGTCTTAAGGATAATCAACACAGTGCACAAAATAAAGTTTAAAGGCTATTTTTTTTAAAGATTTTATTTATTTATTTGACAGAGAGAAAGGCAGGCAGTGGGGGTGGGGGGGAAGCAGGCTCCCTGCTGAGCAGAGAGCCCGATGTGGGACTTGATCCCAGGACCCTGAGACCATGACCCGAGCCAAAGGCAGTGGCTTTAACCCACTGAGCCACCCAGGTGCCCAAAGGTTATTTTTGAAAGACAATGTTTAACATATTAGTAGTAAGGGTAACTTCTCAAATGGAGCCTTCCTGGCCTTTACCTATCATTTACCAGAGAAGAAAAGAGTAATTATTCAACTTTCAGAAAATGATAAATATCTCAAATTTTCCTGTAAGAAAAGTATCTTTCAGTCACGAAAAAAAAAACTCAAGTTCACTGTAATTGTAGGCAAATTAATTTTTTGTTATTGTAAAGTGCCCCATTCTTTTACTATTTAATTTAATGGGTTTGACAGATGCAGTGATCCCTAACTAGGTCACGTGAGCACATACATTTTACAGTGCTCATATTGCTTAGGAACACAAAGTAGGTTGATCTCATTCTCAGAAGTCACACTTCATTAAGTGCAGTGATATCTGTATTTCAGTAAAAAGAGAATGCTTATTTATATCAGTTGATCCTATTTCTTTGTAGTAGAGCAAAAAGATATTTTTAAAAAAATTTAAAAGATTTTATTTATTTATTTTATAGAGAGACATGAGAGAGAGAACACAAGCAGGGAGAAGGGGAGAGAGAAAAGCAGGCTCTCTGCTGAGCAGGGGACAGGGCTCGATCCTAGGATCCTGGGATCATGACCCTAGGTTAAGGCAGATGCTTAATGTCTGAGCCACTCAGGAGCCCCCCATTTTTTTTTTCATTAAATCTAAACTGTTTAGAAAGAAATGGTATATTGCCCAATCTTCCTCAGTGCACCCTATAATGCCTCCATTATTTTTTCACAGCACTCCCAGGTCAAAAATAATACACTGCTATCTTGTTTATTAAATAGAGGATCAAACAACCTAAATATTTATATCTAACTTAGAAGGTATTGGAAATACATAAATTGAAAGGAAACTTTTATGTATTCTTGTATAACCACCATTATTGTTTAATAGGGTGTATGTCTCTGATGATGATTACTGCACATTTTCTAAAACTTTAGAATCGGATTAGAAATAATCACCCTTATTCCTGTTCCATATTGATTTTCATGCAGCCTGTGTTTTCATCACTGAAAATGACAAAAATCCAGCTTCACAAAATGAGACCCCATCAAAAGAAATGTAGCCGGATATGATACTGAATCCATGAACTACTCAAGATAGTAGCTTACATGGTGTCTGATGGTTGTCTACTATTGCTGCTTTCCTTGAAACCTTCACATGTCCCAGAGCATCTCCATGAGTTCACTTGGGGCTCCAGGACTCCTTGGCACACAGATTGGGAATTGTGGTCAGACTGTATTCTAAGGTTACAAAAATCAAATTCTCTGAGAAGTGTTACTTTCACAATACTCTTTTTTTCCCTTATATTTAAGGCACTTTTCTCAAGGTGTTTTCTTTATAACTGTTGTTCTGTTTCTTTTTCTTTTATGTTTAATTAAAGACAATTCTGTTCACTGGGTAAAGCCGACACTAATTGTGGGAGAAAACAGTGGGGAAAATAGCTTTTCTCAGTGAGCTATATTTTTACAAGACTTTCACATCTTACAAATTGTCTGCCTTTGAGATCTGAGTATTTCATTAACTAAAGCCCGTCTCAGGGCAGGAAAAGAAGATAATGGATGATGCCAGGGGAGTAGTCAATAGAAAAGGAAGAAATCCCAACCTGTTCTAAAAGTAGATAGGGGAAAATGTGCAAGAGATTCCCTTCATGTTCTAGAATTTTACATACGATATCCATAGTAATGGCTATTAATTGTGTAGATATTTTATTATATTTGGTTAACCTGATATTAAAATAGATACAATGATATATCTATCTGCTAAGTAGATAAAATAATCTATAGACCATACATATATATCTACATATAGCCCCTTCCCCCCCCCACACACACACATAGCATACCTTAGAGAAACAAGACAACATATATCCAGGGGGAAGAATGATAGTGGTTCTAAACATGTCTTGATGAGAAGTCTTTTAGGTGTATCTATCTGTTAGTCTCAGGTGTATCTCTTTGTGGGTCTGCATGCATATACTGGGGGTGGAGAACGTGATTTTTTTTCTACATGTACTCTTCTCTAGAGTTAATGGGACATTTATAGGAGAAAATAATTTGGAATTAGCAAATACAGATTATATTTAAAAGAAGCACTCAGGTTAAATGCCCTAGAGAGGGTACACATTTTGCAGGAAAATTAGAATGAAGGAAATAAAACAAAACCAAAACTGATCCTAGAAAACAAAGATCTCTACATCAGTTAAATAAATATAACCATAATGATTTGTTTCCTTGTTTTATGAAACAGGTTGAAATGTGGCATACAACTATATATACTGTTCATGTAAGAAATTAATTGTGTTTTCATAATTTTGAACAGATAATTTCACTTCTCAAAATCTCCCTAAAGAATTATAGATGTAAAAGAAGTTTATGACAGCATGATGTATAATAGCAAAAATAATTTTTAAAAATCTAAATGTTTAATATTAAAAATTATGTATAATGGCCAAAACACCAGAAGAACTATCTACATTTAGGTAATATTTCAATTATAAATTTCAATTGTAAAAATTTCAATGATAAAAAATGAATATACTTGAAAACCCTGAAGGAATATAGAATAATGCCAACAATGAGTATCTCTGGGTGACGGTACTAAAAATTATTTTAATTTCATTCTGCATACTTTTTTCAAAATTTTTAAAATTTTCTATTGCTAGCATATGTAGCTTTTATAATAAGAAAAAAGTCCTTCAGCTAGTTTTATGGACTAACTTATGTCCCCATCCCAATTCACATGTCAAAGCCCTAACTCCCAATGTGACTGTATTTGTAGATATGGCCTTTAAGAATTCAATGGGACCCAACTACTTATAAAAAGAAGAGACATCCTCCTGTCCACAGAGAAAAGGTTGTGTGAGGACCCAGCAAGAATGTGGCTGTCCTCAAGCCAGGAGAAGAGGTCTTACTGGAAACACCAAGTCTGCTGTTACTTTGATCATGAACTTTTAGCCTCTCAAAACAGAAAATGATTTTTTTTTCTGGTTTTTTCTGTGTATTTTGTTATTGCAGCTGGAGGAAATGAATATAGTTAGTTTAACTGATCTGGTCATACCTATAAATATGAAAATATTATACTCAACTTTAGAAAGAAAAATTAGTAAACATAATGGTATGCATATTGATCACTACAATTTATAGAGATTGAGAACATAACTAGATAATAGAAAAAAATTTACTTTACCAGATGCATTTTTTTCTGTTTCTATATACTGTTTGTTGTTTTTTCAATAATGTCATTTTAAGAAATGGGTGCTCAGGGAATAATACTATTGTAGTTGGCTGCAAGCCATCCTAATCCGTTAGATTATAAAATGAGTTCTTTGGAAAAGGTCTTTAGTAACTAGAGGCATGACTCCTGCCTAAGAGGATGAGGTTGAGGCTGCCATTTTACACCAGAAACTGGGCCTTCAAAGATAGGTAAACCCCAGCCACAAATGGAAAAAAAAAAATTTACTATAATGTCTGAGAAGTTGAGATTGGAATATCATGTCTAATAATTATAATAACACCCAACAAGAAATAAATATATAAAATTCTAAAAGTAAATCACCTAAGTTTAAAAATGCAAGAGAATGTTTTTTATTCTTTTCATTTATTCATTACCATTATTTTGCTCAAATAGGGTTTTGCTTACAAGTAGCTAGTTTAATTTTTCTTTTGTTTAACTTCTAGGTATTGGCTCAAACTGTCTCTGCTTAATTCAAATGCACTTAACTGAAGCCAGCTTGTTCATTCTTGGCTTCCGAAGCACTTGGAATCCACTGGCACGAGGTGGTAACAATACAAATATCAGCTGTATATACAGAGGAGTATTATGCAGTCATAGAAAAACAAGGAAATACTACTATTTGCAAAACATGGATGAAACTTGAAAACATTATGTTAAGTGAAATGAGTCAGACAGAGAAAGATAAATACTGTATAATCTCACTAATATGTGGAATCAAAAACAAAAAAGAAAAAAAAAAAAGAAAAGCCCAGGATAATTAGCAAACTTTGGTGCTACTAATTATATACACAGGTACTAACAGAATACAAAAGACTGTCTTCTGTGTACCCTGGGGTGTGTGAAATCTCCAGTGATTGTCTGATCACAGAAGTTGCTACTCTGAAACAGGCACTACCTTCAAATGGGTGCAGATGCATTTTTCAGAGCTAGTATTATATTTCAGTTAATGTTCTCAGCACTGAAAATCATCCAAAGTGTTTATCTCAGAAGAATTTGAGCAGAAAGCAGGAACTAGTTTTCTAGAGGACTTCATTTAAAAATCATCTTCCAAGCAAGAATAATGGCTGTCTTTCAGTTTCTCTTCAAGAGTCTTCAAGAACAGAGATGCTTCTCTCATCAGAAAATGGAGAGAAGCAAATCAAAACTAATGCACAATAGGACAGAGAAAACTGCCTTTACAAAGATCTGCTTCAGTGCTTACGAGGGGTTTCAATCATGGCACAGAAAATCCTTTTGGCTTTGTGTGAATGACTTTACATCTTTCTCTCTTTCTCTCTCTCTCTTTTTTTTTCCTCCAATAGTAGGAAAGTCATTATCCCTCTCTCTGACTACTTTTTAAACCACATAGCAACTACCGTGACAACAGGAAGCCTTTTGCCTTGTACATATGCTATGTTTGATCTTTCTTTCCAATCTCTCCGACTGTTTGAAACACAGAAAGTGTACATGGAAAAAAAACAAACTCCTTGAATACAGTTTGATTAATTATTTACCTCTTTACACAAGTCTTCCACAAAATAAAACAGAACAATTGTTACTATTCTGAGTTGGACATAACCTAAGGGAAAATGATGGATAAAAATTTCACTAGAGTTAATCTATGGAAATAACAAAGCTTTCAAGCAAAAAGCCTACATAGAAAAAAATAATAGCATGCACACACATACATAAACAGAAAACAGGTACCCACCAACACTGGGCTCAGGGAGAGAATTGACCACAAGGATCTGAAGGACTCTGACCTTCATCCTCTCAAATCTGACTAGACTTTGAAATAAAGCTAGACAAGCCAAGTTTAACGAGCTATAGTATTAAGCAAAGTCGCATGAGTCACCGTTTTTATTTTAAGACAGAGCTTACATAAGCACTTTCATTCAAAAACCTGTGGATTTTGTCTGCAGCCACTTCTAAAGCAAGCTGGAGAGAGAGCACATTGCATTTAATTGCTGAAGTTACTGCGAAGGTTCAGGTAAAATGGCCTATGTTCCTTAAATCTCCTCCAGTGATTTCACGTTTTTATCTTCTGTTAAAATGTACATATATTGTCAGATTTGATGAATAGACTTCATTTTCTTTCCCTCAGGGATTACTGTACTTTCTATCTTGCCCTTAATTTTCTAGCTTATTCTATCACTCATTCTTTCCCCCAGGTTACTAAATATAAAATAAACAGTTGAATTACAAGATTCTGAGAGTGCTCTGTTTGGATAAGGGTGTGAGTTCAATGTGAATGGACAGGCAAGTATGATATTAAACCCATGACCTTATGGGAACCAGAGAACTGAAAAAACATAGTTCTTCATATTCCCCCTATTTCAAGTTCAATCCACAGGGGGTAGCAGATTAAACAGGAATTCCAATCTCGGGGTGAAAATATGCCCTATTTTTGTCTTCCATGGCGATTTCTATTGAATCAAAAGAAGCTAATTTGTTAAACTTCTGTGAGGCCCAAATTGGCACAATTTCAAAAACGATTTGCATGGCTGCTTATTCTACTCACAATATCAAAAGAAAACAATAAGCTACAGCCAGAAAACAGTGGGAGAGAAGGATCTGGGGACAATATAACTTTTTGATCTCCTTGAGATGCTTACCCCAGTGTATTAATGAAGCTGGTTGTAAATAATCCAATAAATGTCAAAGTAAATATTTTCAGGGTATAAGGAACCTGGAAAAAGAATGCGTGCTTTGTGCCAGTGACATGTTTCAAAAGTTTCTGCATATTGAAAAGTTATTGAATAATATACATGCATTTTAGCTTTCAATAGCTTGTCATGTAGATGTTTTGTTGTTGTTTTGTTTTAAAATTTATTTCTTAATATTTATGCTCGGATCTAAATGGTGGAGATTTTCCAAACAGATGTTTTTATGCTTCGGCTTTTTATTATTTTGTTGTTGTTGTTGTTATTTTCTAATACTGTATCTTTTTATCTCTCATCTAACTAATGTAGGCAACTTAGAATTTCATTTTTTTTTTCACTTAAAAGGTGATGTTTTCAGTATAACCTTTAAAGGAAATTTATCTTCCTTAATTCATTAATTAGGATTGGAGCATATTTTAATTACATGACTTCCCTGTTCAGAAATGGGAAGTCAAATTTTATAACTCCTTACTTAAAGAATGGCCACCATTTTCCTTCCACTGGAAACTATTCATGGTTAATCATGACCATTCTCCATCAGTTGGCTTTGTCCACTGAGAGGAACAATAAAATGGAAGCCATATACTTCAGAAGAATGCTTCCTCCATCAATTTGATTTCAACTAAAAATTCAAGATTTCTATTATATTTGACTGAATTAATTATACTAACAATTACCAGGATTATAGTACTTACTACCACTGTCCTAAGTATACTATATGCAAATATACATATATTACAAATACAAAAGTAAATATATAATACATAGTATATAATTAAGTCTTCTCCCAAATTCTAAGAGCTAGAAATTATTATTATCCTTATTTAACAGATGAAGAAAAACTGAGAGATTGTGTACATGAGAGATTACAACCATCTGTAATCTAATATCACACAGCTATTCGTAGGTGAAGATGAGATTCAAAATCTGGAGCCTTATTCCAGATCCCACATTAACCACTTTGTTTTTGTTAAGTAATTCAAATCTCTTGTGATAGGAATTAGGTCTGGCATGGAGTCCTTGGTCATTTAAACTTTATAAGTTAATAGATAGCACAGGGGTATGTGCCTGCTCCATTGCGCAAACCCTTTCTCCACTACTCTAATGTTAACTGAAATTCCTGACAAAAACAGCACTGATATTTCTTGAAGCTAAGACATTGTCTTTCAAAATCCTCTGTAAAAATTAGCATATATTTTCTCCAAGAAGTAACACAGGAATAAAGTCAACAGAGATTTACTTCTGAAATCTGTAGGTCTTAGAGAGTAAAGAGAGAAATGCCTTAAAGAACAGGTACACAGGGGCGCCTGGGTGGCTCAGTGGGTTAAGCCGCTGCCTTCGGCTCGGGTCATGATCTCAAGGTCCTGGGATCGAGTCCCACATCGGGCTCTCTGCTCAGCAGGAAGCCTGCTTCCTCCTCTCTCTCTCTCTCTCTCTGCCTGCCTGTGATCTCTGTCTGTCAAATAAATAAATAAAATCTTTAAAAAAAAAAAAAAAAAAAAAAAAAAAAAAAAAAAAAAGAACAGGTACACAGAAGGTACTGATTTGGATCAGAGGAGAGATTTAGGGCTGATGTGGAATTTGACACCTTAATACTGGAGATCAGAACACAGACGGAATACAACAGTAGGTGGTTTTTTATGGTTAGGACAATGAGACAGTGGACTGAAGTTAGAAATAGTGCTGTCACCATTTCAAAATCGATTCTGATAGAACGATAATGCTAACCAACCAAGGGAGTTAAAGTAGGCACTTTTTCATAGCTCTGCAATTGACACTTTTTACCAATGACCTTTCATGTGGCATTACATTTTGCACTTACTCTCAATTCTCACTATATATCTTAAAGCTGATCCACTATAAAGAGGTTATCAAGGCAGAGATGGTTAGAGCAAGATCAAACCTTGAAAATGATCTAATTCTATTCCTCTAATGAACAGACAGAGAAGCTGATGTATGGTAAATTTAAGTGATGAGTTCCAAGTCACCCAATGTCTTACTGCCAAGATGTTGGACACAAATTCAATTCTTTTCCATCCATTGAAGACCGCTTGTGGGCAAAGAGCACAATTTATTCAAGTATGGAATGAGTGTCAGGAGGGGAAAAAAAAAAAGGCAGTTCAGTCCTTAAATATTTAACTGAGTCATTGGATGATTTCTGAATAGTTTTAACTTTCCCCACCCTCAGTTTCAGAATTTTGTTTTACTTTGTGGAAAATCAAGTTACTTTTCTTTTCCCTCCACAACAGCTGTGTGTGTCAACATGTGCTCCTTTTGTGCTTTGCTTCTACATCCTAAACCAGAATAATTTATCATCTTATGCATTCTGTCATGTACCTCTTAATTAAATTTACCAAAACAATAGATCTTCTCATGCTGATTTCAAATCCACACTTTTTAAAATCTGTCAAATACCTATGTATAAGCATCACTATTCTTATTTCTGCAATGGTCAAATCAGAGAGAATTGGATAATATATCACTTCAAAGCTGAGATTTTAGAATTTCTTCCATCTCACAAATGGCATGCTACCCATAAGTATTTAATAACTGTGAACTAATTTTGTTCTATCCAAGGTCATAGCATTTCACTAATATCTAGAATTATTGCTATAAATTCAGCATCATAACTGTCACATCTATAAATATAGAAAAATGGTTTTTTTAATTGCTAGAATGCATTTTGTCTTTCTATGAACATGTTTTCTTTCACAGTGGGTTTGAAAGCTTTTAGTCTTATGCTGTTAGTTCAAGAACCATCCCCCTCCTCCAGCCTCTTGAAAAGAGTGCAAAGCCCAGCAGAAAGTGCAGTTAGGGGTGACCTCACTAGTGTCTGTCCTTAAAGAGTTGGAAGAGGTCAATGAGGGAAACTGAACCTGGCTGGGACCCCTATTGATAGGCATTCAAGTGTGGAAATGAGCTGCCTGTTAAGAAGGTAGACACTTTATCTTGATGTTTTTTAGTCTTCACAGATTATAATTGCAAAAATAGCCCTTAGCTTCTCCAGCTGGTTGTTAATAACTAAAAGAAGACTAACTTATAGGTCACTCTTGCTTAATTATAAACACAATGGAATAATAAGTAATGGATTGAGCCACTGGATTGACTTCTAGCCATATTATCATTCTAAAATGCTTTCTTAAAAATAACATAACAGTATCTCCTCAAAAACCCTTATAAACCCTATCTCTTCTGAATAATTTTATTTATTAGTTATAACTAGATTTTTCTAAAAGTTTCTAACTAGGAGAGTTCATGGTTTTTGGAGCAAATAAGTAACTTTACCCATCTGGTCATTAATCCCTAAAAACCTTAAGTGTTTTTATTGTTGTTACTTAATTAGCCAACAAACTAGTTGGACATAGTACAAGGCAAGCGCCTAACTTCCCTGAAGTGCCCCCACCTGACTGGAAAATGGTGATTTTTTAAATTTTTACATCAACTTAATTGATATTTTACACATGTTAAATTCACCCAAGTCAGTTGTCTTGGTAATCTATTAATGATTACTCTAGTGGGGATTCTAATCATGCATGAAACACTTATTCCTAAGTAAAAGACAAGTTTAACAAGTTAGAAAATGAACTTAAAAAATTGTGTTTGTAACTACATTAGACACAATTTAGAAATATAAACATTGTTTGGAAGAATTGTTGCATATTATTAGGCCACATCTTCTTAAGGCATTGATTTTGTTCTTTGTCATATGGACAGAATGTTTGTGTCACCACAAATTCATATTTTGAGGCCTTCATCCCTAATGTGATGATATTAGGACATGAGGCCTTTAGGAGTAAGTACATCATGAGTGTAGAGTCCTAATGAATGGAATTAGTGTCCTTTAAGGAATAGGTAATAGGGAGAAGATGTTTCTGTCCCCCATATGAGAATACAGTGAGGAGATCTGCCTTTCTACCAACCAGAAAACAGAACTTTACCAGACACTGAATCTGTCAGTGCCTTGATCTTGGACTTCTCAGTTCTAGGACTGTGAGAAATAAATTTTTGTGGCTTAAGCCACCCAAACTGTGATAACTTGCTAAAGCAGCCCGAACGACCTGTTTATCTTAATTTTTTCATAACGCTCCTCTAAAAGTTAACATATTTTCACAATTTTGGGTCTAAGGATAGATACCATTTTGTGTTTGGAAGGTGTTCTCAAAATGTGTTTCCCAGCTCCAGAACATCAGCTTTACTTGGAATTTGTTGAAAATGCAAATTCCCTGGCTCTACCCCAGACCCAGTGAATTAGTAACTCTGAAGTGGGGTCTAGCACTGGTGTTTTAGCAAGACCGCCTAGTTGATTATGATGCATGCTAAAGTTTGAGAATCACTGTTTTTGAGTTTGTATAACACACAGGCAACTCCTAATAAGTATAATGTTAGGATAATCCCGTGTTTTTTCAACATGGTGTGCTCACAGTTTCTGGGTACACAGAAGAAGGGTAAGGAACCAAGTTAAATTTGTTGGAATCTTCTGCCTCACATTGGGCTCCTAGTTCCCCCTAGGCATATTCATCCTCTTTTTTTCCCCCCAGATGCTCTTAAGAAAGCTCAAGAAGGTCTTTCAGTTAATTCTAGGTATCAGAGTTGACCTTACTAACTTGACTTAAGGGTGTCTACTGTTCCCTTATTTTCATATAGCACCCTCAGTCTTCCTTTGCCAAAAGACAGTTTTGGTGTAAAGGCCACGAAGAGCAACCACTGAAATACAGATAACTAGGTGATGGTAATATTCTAAACCAGAAGAAATTAGGAAATAGCTAAGATTTTTCCTCCCAAATAAATTTTTATTTAATTTAAAATACTAAATACTCTCGGTTGTTGTATTGTTAGATGATTTTTCCTTCCATGTGTTTAATTGTCCCTTATGTTATGGCACTATAGAAAGAGCATAATTTAGGGATAATTTTTTTTTTTAATATTATGGTTTGATACAGTTAAAAGTAGACAGTCCTTTATTTACACCACAGTTTTGTTTTGCTTTAATTTAACTTGTCCATGAAATCCAGTGTTCTGGGAAATACACCTTTAAACATGTATTGCTCTAGATTTACTAAGTTCTTCAGTAGGTAACCAGTCACAGAATCAGATGCTATGGAAACAAAAGCTATGTCGAGTGTGTTTTGCTAGAAGCAAAGTCAAGGACATTTCATAGCTTCAAGCTACCTCACAAGAGGAAGACTATTCATCATCACAAAGTAGAAAAGGATCAGACGACAAGGACATTTTTGAATGAAAGAACATGGCCCAAGAGGGTGGAAACTGAAGATCAGGGATCTCTTCTACATTTCCTGGCGTTGAACTTAGGTTTCATCTCAGCTAACTCCCCAAAACAGGGTCAATCAGATGATCAGCTAGAGAATATTTAATTACAAGACTTTAAAGCTCTGTTTTGGACTGAAGTCTTGAAAAAACAAAACAAAACAAAACAAAAAGAAAAAAAACCCCTACATCTATAGAGGAACAAGAATTTTGCAGGGTACATGAAATACAAAGGCAGGATGATGGGTTACGAGTGTGCGCTCAAATAGAAACAGAGAATATTGAAAAACAAAACAAAGCAGGTGGAAGTAGCTTAAGCTTTGCTGCTTTAAATCAAAAGAGAAAAATAAAAATGCAGGTATCAGTGTTTATGTCCAGAACTCTAAGCCTTTTGTTATTCTCAGAAATGTATTGAAAGACACAGTAGTCGAAGACTACAAAAACCAAAATTATACTGGTGACATTATTTCAATTTTAGCTGAGGTCTTGTTCCAAGAATTTATAGCACTCTCTCCATACTTTGGCTGACAATGTAATTAAAATCATATTTTTAAAGTCTAAATAAGAATCTTTGCTCATGAGGATGAGAGAACTACTCAAAAAGATATCCAGGAGTATAAAGCATGGACTTTTCTTCAGTATAACTGAAAAGTACCCATCTTTTTTACAGTGTGAAACTCTGATAAAGCAGTATCCCTTCAAATGTCATTTTACTTAAAACCCATTGATGTTAATTCACCCAACCTCTGCCACCAGGTAGTAACCCTTCATAGATCTTACATAGAGAATGTTCTTGACACTACAAGAAGAGTCTTCCCAGGAGATCCAGGAAAGAGATCTGACTCTCACTGTGACTTGCCTTTTGTTGCAGGCCGGCAGGGTCATATCTATTCATCAAATTTCTCAGTGGAGGGGAATCTAACCCACATATCCCCACTACATCCTTAGGCCACATTCTTATTTCCAATTCTTTTTTTTTTTTTTTAAGATTTTTAAATTTTATTTATTTGACAGACAGAGATGACAAGTAGGCAGAGTGGCAGGCAGAGAGAGAGAGAGAGAGAGATAGAGAGAGAGAGAGAGGAGGAATCAGACTCCCTGCTGAGCAGAGAGCCAGATGCGGGGCTCGATCCCAGAACCCTGGGATCATGACCTGAGCCGAAGGCCGAGGCTTTAAACCACTGAGCCACCCAGGCACCCCTCTTTCCAATTCTTCTACCCTTTTAAAATAAGCCTGATTCTAATGGGGGAAAAAAAAGTGTTGGGGAGTAAATTGTAGTTTGCTTTACACTAGCTTTGTAATACCTTAAGGATATCCTTCACACCTGTGCTGTTGAGAACCACAGGATGTGCAGGAAGAATCTTTTCCATTACTCCAATAGGGGAGAAAAATGTTAAGTATTTTGTAATGAACCAAAAAAATATGACCACATATTCTGCTAGTACATACTTGTGGATTATCTCACCCTTTTATTGTTTATTTCAGTTTTACAAATTTTAGAAAATTAATAATGCAAATGATTCTTATTCATATACATTCAAATTAGTCATGCGGAAGGCAATTGATTTTTGCCCTATAGATAGAATTATTTTGCATATATTTGTAATTTCAATTCAGCATTTCTTATTTTCCTACATGGGTGTTTTTCTTTGAGTGCACCTTGAGCCAGTTGTGACATCTTGCTAAGTCTTTCATTAACTAATGAGTTAAATTAAATCTTTGGCAAGTGTTTATTTGTCAAGTGTTTATTGTTTATCAGTGGTGAGTATGATTATATCTTTAAAAAATCTTTAATACTCCTTTTTATTAAATGGCAGCTAACACAGAAAAGCTAGTTTCAGAGATTGAAAACATATTTGCACTTGAACAAACAGTACCAACTTTAAATATAAATAGGAAGTTAGAAAGATAAGGAATGTAAAAGGGGTTAATTGTTCTGCTTCCTAATTAGATAACTTTCCTTTTGAATATCCTAAAAACCCTTCTCAAATGTGGAGAGCCATGAAATAGATGCAAGGAGTCACGTATGCGGAGGTGCCCGGGGATTGAGGAAGCGAGACTGATTGGCTGGCTGCAAGCATGGGTGAGCCCGTGCTCGCAGCGTGATCAGGGAGAGGGGCGTGGACTAGATCGGTGATTGGCCGAGGTAAAGGATATAAAGCGGAGAGACTGTCGGGACAGAGTGAGAACTAATAAAGAAGCTTGCCACCCATCACGTTTGCGGGTCGTTCTTGCCGGCGAGAGCGACACTCAAAAGCTAAGCAAACATTTTAAGTAATATGGAATTTAGATATGTATTTGTTAATGTAATCATAAAGTTGTCCTATCTTTTGCCTCATTTGTAATCTAGGGCTTGTCATTTTAATTCCAAAAATCTTAGTTATTGTATAATAAATATTAATGTTACATATAGGTGTTCTTGGTTTACAAATAATTGTTGACTGAAAGAACACAGAAAAGGAAAAATTCGAAGATCCATTTTCTTCTCCAAATTCTATAAAAATCAATTTGACATTATTTAAAGCATTTTGGCAAGTGCCATCTCACATATCCTTGCTAACTGCAACAGTCCTTTAGAGATCATAACATGCAATACTTCATGTAATGCAGAATCTTTATTATTGTTATGCTGTTGTTTTATATATGTTTATCTCATGGTCCTAAATCGGTTCTATACTCCCTAACAACAAAGGAGATACCATCATTTTTGTAAGCTGTACAACACCAAACATAGTAAGTGATCAATAATACCGGATTATTGCTGATTAGTAGGTCAGTGTTGGCACAGTAATGATGGCCTTAATGAAAAAGAACATGTTTACCCTTTGGGAATCAGGAAGAGCAGGTTTTAAACCCTTTTTGACATTTACTAGCTATGTGACTCAAACAAATCACTTAATCACTTTAAGTAGTACCTATTTTAAAAGAGTGCAGGAAGACTAAAAGAGATGATGTGCATGACGTCCCTGATTCCATGAGATGCTATATATGCAATGCCAGGAGAGGAACAGGACCTAATAAATGATAACTCATAACAGATTGTAACATCTTCCATTTACTGGCTGTTCACTATGTGTTGGGTAGTAATCCATGCTACAATTATTATGTATGGTATTTTTATCATCATCATTATCATTACCTAAGGGCTTATGAAGAATCTAATCATGCTGTCTCTGCCCTTGGTTACTGTGCACACTTCTTGTTACCTCTAATGGAATGTAAAATGTTCAGAAAGTTTAACTTGTGTGGTAAGTGAAGTGGAGGAGGGGTTAGGGCTACTATAAAACAGCAGACTAGAAGGACTAACCCTGACAAAGGACTTTGGAGTAGCAAAGGCTAAAAAAAGACATGATTGACATCTATTTAATCACAAATGGTACAGGTATGGTGAACATGGATTTGTTCATTAAATCCCAAACTACGAGGATGAGAGGTACCTTTTGATATGTGGGCAAGGTAATTTTAAAAAATGAATAAAGAAAATCCAACTTCAAATAGTAGATGGAGAAGCTATTAAATATAGTATGCCAAGACATGGGGAAGCAGGAAATAAGAGTAAAGAAAAAAGAGTGGTCGAATTTATAAAATCTGAGGCAAGAAATTACTTTTGAAAACAGGAAAGGATAGGTTTAAGAAGAGAACTAGAGCCTTCCATAATCTCACTGGGCTATTATTGCAACAAAATATTTTACTACTGAGACTAAAGATTTGATACCCAAAATATGAAAGTTACTCACTTTTGTGATTTGTTTTCTTAAACACTCAAAATTTCCAGTGTGCAAAATTTTAATCTATTAATACAGCATATATACAAAATTAAATATATGCAAATGTATGCATTTCATTTGTATAGCTATAGCATAACACACTCAGCTAGGGAGTTAGAAGTAATGTGAGTATGCTGAGCACAGATGAGCTGTGGTAGAGTTAGAAGTAGAATCATTTAGGCAACTGGACAGCATTGGGGGGATTGGGAACCATTTTATTTTCATTCTGCATTTATGTTTGCTGATATATTTTTTCTTGTTTTTACTTTTATAATGTTTGTCACCTTTAAAAATAGTTCCAGTTTTAGTAATTTTGTTGTTAATATTGTAGTATGAGTAAGAATAAGTATTAGACTGTTTGGTTTAATTCGCTGCCATCTATTCTCCATACATGGGTTAAAGATAAACTTTGAATTGTTCGTCTTTCTAGAAGGTTAAGATCTAGGCATATTTCACCCTATGTCAGAGACTCTGAGGACTCTAAGAGGTTCTAAAGTGTCAGGCACATACCCGATATGCTTCTGAAATCTTTGCTCTCAGTATAGTCCTACTTATTGAGACTCTCCACCTTGTAGACACTACTTCTGCTCTTCTTACTCCACTACCTGCATCTAAGACAAAGGCAGAGAGCAACAGAGCATCACAGGCAGAATGGACTGTATGTGTCCAGGACTTTGTGGTTAGTCACAGTCATTTCCTATCTCAGAACACCAAGGAACTGACTGCATTTTCCACCATGGTTTGTCATACATCTCAAAACAAATCTATGGCGTGACCATCAACTACAAAATGTAGTAGACACACATCCTTTTTCCTCCTACACATTTGGAATTTTCTCTTCCTTGCTCTAGCAAGCCATTTTCTTCTTTATTTTTCTGTAGCATAGAAAAACAATACATAAATAGAAACTATATTTAAATCAATGGCCACATCATCATTTATAGGAAAGAAGACTTTCAAAGTTTAATGTTTTAGAGGTAAATTACTAAGCACAAGCCCCACAGTGCACAGCATCACTGTTTGGCTATCAGCAGATAAACAAGTATCAAATGATATCATGGGCTTTATCTCAGTATTCCAATATCTCAGGACTCTGACTATACTTGACCACTTGGATTATTTCATTTAATCTGAGAAATAAACTGTGTTGTCCCACTTACTAAAGAGGAAACTGAAGTTAGAGAAATTATATAACATGCTCATGGTTAAATTACTTAACTTACATTTGTATTTTCAGGAATTGATTCTTTAATTGCCTAGTTCATCATCTGTCAAATAAACTGACTGGATTAGTTCATTCCTGTGAATCATTTTGATTCTAAACTTTCATGATTCCATGAAGTGCTCTTCTAGTGCATGTCAATCCTTGAGCTAGAGCTAGTTTTCTTGTATTATTGCTTCAGATTTGCTATATTCAAATTATTTCCCTCCAAAAAGGCTTTTAAACAAGATATACAGGTCTCCTGGCATGAAATATCCAAATATGCTATTACTACACATCTTTGTGTATGTATGTTTGTGCATACATATATTTACATATATGTTTACATACATACCTACAGAAACCTTTTAAAACATAGAATACTTATTATCATATTATATGGCATTACTTTTTATATATCATCCTTTTTATAGATCAGCACTTTTTATATATCATCCTATTTAATCCTAGACATAGCCTAGTGTGGTAGATATTGTTTCAGTTTTACAGATGAGAAAACTGAACCTCAAGGAAGCTATATAACTTCAGTAAAATCAGACAGCTAGTACATAAAGACATTTGTGTTTAAATCCAGATGTTTCTGACTCCAAAGGTTTTTGCTATTTTCACTATGCCGCCCTGTCACTGCTTGTTATATTCTTTTATTTACTTGAATTGTTCATTTTATATTGAGTTCCTGTTATGTCCCTCATGATATTTCCTTTCCCAACTCACTGTCTTTGGTGTTGCTTCACAGCGGCCCCAGAAAACAAAGATTATAGATCTAGAATTCTACTCTCCTTTCCCAATAGCAGGTAGTTTGCATATAAATTCAAAAACAAGCGGATTATACAAATACAATGTGTTTAAAGCGTCTTTATAAGTTCTATAAATACTAACAAACATCTAGAAATAATGTAAAAAACATAAGAAGGAACTTTCTAAGTCACTTATCCAAAAGATTTTGGTTATGGGAAATGGCAAACAACAGAGCTTGGAGACTAACTTTCAGAGCTATAAAAACTGGTAGCTTTCAACCTTTTTCTTAGCTATCAGTATAGTCCTTTTTAAATGAAATTTCGTGTGGAAATCACATATATTTGTTTTTGGTGAATGGGTGAATGTGTTCTTCCCCCCTGGGATTCTATAATGCCCTGATTCTTTGCTAATACAATTATTTCTCAGCAGTGTGAACATTTATCATACCATCTAACCCATTCAGTAAGAGGATAATAAATATTTATCAATCAATTCTCTGTGGGGAAAAAAAAAAGGAAGAATCTCTGACTTGTAACATTTGTTGATTGTCTGGAGTAAATACAGTCGCCATGCTTGTTACAATATATCACTGAACTGGACTTGGGCAGAGTTGCACATAGTCCATTTTCCCACGGCATTATAAGCTAGCTCCAGAGTCCTCTTGAATTCACCCTGCTCAAGGAAAAGGGTCCCTTAGATGCAATTTATGTCTTAATTTCTCCTCATTCTCTTAACTGGATTATAATTTTTCTTCCTTTGAGTTAGTAAGCAACAGTAACAATACTGCAAGTAAAACATTAAATGATAAATATTAAATAGACAAGAGAGTGTATTTTCATTTCATCTTATCATAGATTGTATTTTTAGGTTTTTAAGTCATTTCACTTCACATTAGTAGGATATTAATTTAGGAAATAGGTATTTTGAGCTGGGGAAATAAGGTGGGGAGCAATTAAAATCTGTCATTTTGAACAGCAGGCTACTGTGGAAGGTGAGGTAAGGATAAGAAGATTGGATACAGGGATAAGGGTGGGGTACAGAGGACATAAGAAAACCAAGTTCCAGAGAAGAAAATGTAGCACCGATGATCAAAGGGGAAGGGTGGGCTTTAAAAGAATTTTACCTACTTATCATTTTTTTCCTAGAACTCAAGTTCTAGGAAACTTGAGTTTCCTCTGAAACTCTATGCTTTAGAAAACCAGTATGGGCTTCCTAAGGTCTTTGTTCATATCCTATTGGTTGCTAAGCCCCACACTTAATTAACATTATATGTTTAAAGGCTGTTTATTTTTGAAATAAGGTAGGGTAATTAAATGCAAAGGGTTTAAAACAAGCCTTTAAACCAGGCCAAGTAGGCATTATGCTATGGATATAATGATGTCAAAACCATTAAACCTTATTTTTGTCCAGAGGAAGTTTGAAGAAATGATATTTAATCTGTTTCCCTGCTATTTACTTAGTTAACTGCTATTGTTCTTTGTTCAAATAACTGAATTTTTTTTTAAGGATTTTATTTATTTCTTTGACAGACAGAGATCACAAGTAGGCAGAGAGGCAGGCAGAGAGAATGGGGGGGGCGGGCAGGCCCCCCACTGAGCAGAGAACCTGAGATCATGACCTGAGCCGAAGGCAGAGGCTTTAACACACTGAGCCACCCAGGCGCTCCAAGCTAACTGAATGTTCTATGGCAGTCTCTAGATATAATGTGTGGTATCTTCTGTAGACAAAATTGGAATCCGTTATAAAAGTAAAGGAAGGAGGGAGGTGGGTAGGGAATGGGCTAGATGGGTGATGGGTATTAAAGAGGCTACTTGTGATGAGCACTGGGTATTGTATGTAAGTGAGGGATCACTGACTTCTACTCCAGAAACCAATATTGTATGGCATGTTAACTAAAATTTAAATTAAAGAAGGAACGAAGGGAGGGAGGGAGGGAAGGAAGGAAAGAAGGAAATAAAAAAATAAATGAGCACTGTGGATGTTCCTGAAAGTCAAGCCATCCTTTCCTTTGCTTGCAAGTCTGGTCAACAAAGGAGCATTCAGAACGAGAAAACACAATGGAAGCCACTTTTGTTTGAGGGAGGTTGGAAGAAGAGTATACCATTTAAAGAAATTTTAACAAATTCTTTACTCTAAACTTCCCTTCTTCTGAGTTATAAATAGCACTCTGAATAGTTGGCTTTATTCAGAATTCAGAAAGTCTCTTTGTAGTCACACTGACACAGATAAAAGAGACCTATGTACATTTTTCAAAATTCTCCAAAGTACCTCGAAAAACTATTCTTGTTAGATAAATAAGCAAGTTATTTTCAGTGAGATGTTGAGATGATGATCACAGTGATGATGATGATGATGATGGTTCTGTTCCTTCAGCTGATTTCTTAAAACATATTTCATATAAATCTTAAAATATGAACCAATCCTGTTTTCTTATTTTTCTTATCTGAGCAACTATTTCTCTGTCTCTCACTTTCATCATCTTTTCTGTTATATATTGGTCCATAAGCCATTTTTCTAATACAAAAAACAAAATAAAATGAAACAAAACATAACAAAGAAACAGAAAAAAACCCATGAAGGTTGGGGAATATTGTCTACCCCTCACCAAAGGTGACTGGAAATGTATAGATTTTGCTTGTCTTTTGATATTTACAGATTGAATTGTTCAGCCAGAAAAAGGTTGTCATAGTTATGTAACTTGTATCTACCCCTACTGGGTTATTCATTAAATAGTATACTTGCCAGGCATAATTGAAAGATGTTTATGACGTCATAGGCAAAGATTGACTTTTTGAAACATATTTTAAAAGTGTCCAAATTTTCTAGAGGATAAAATTTCAGACTGAATTCAACCCCTGCTCATTTAAACAGTAATGGATTTGATCCCAGAATCATTATTTCTAATTAATAAAACTTTGTCTCACTTTGTGCTTTACACATTTTTATGACAAGATGACATTATCCTTTACCCACTTAACCTCCATTATCTGAGACTATCATTTAATCCCTTTTATCCTTGTAAAGTTCAGTTGCTTTGGTCTATAATGGCATTTCTTTGCATGCCCTACTTGTCCTGTGTGTGTGTGTGTGTGTGTGTGAGAGACATAAAGTCCTAAATGATATTCAGCTCTATAACTGAATAACAAACACTCATTAAAAAGAGAGAGAGAAAAAAAAAGATAAAAAGAAGAATTGCAGTGTTTTAGACACTGATCATATGGGGATTGTGCAAAGCTCACCATTGTGAAATAGAGAGTAAAATTACCAAAAACAAACATAACATATGTTCGTGAACACTGGAGCATATGGTCAAGGAAGAATGTGCAATCGAGGTAAAGTTAATTGCACTGTCAGCTTTTCACAGAAGTTTTGTTTTGTTTTTGTTTTTTTTTCTTCCCCCATTTCAATTCAGATCAACAAATTTTACTGTACACTTCCTCTCTGTAAAGCACTATCTTGGAAAAGCTTCTCTGAACAGATCTGGGGGATGTTTCTTCCAAGAGAGGATGCAAACAGAGGCAGATGTGGGAAGAAGTGGCTGTAGGTTTTGGGCAGTAAATGCTTTCTCCCAAGCAACTGCAGAACCAGAGATTATTAAATCTAGAAGAATCAAAGAGATCATTTAGTTTAATTCTTCATTCACTTATTTATATATTCAATAAATATTAATTGTATGGGTGAAAGAATGGCACGGTAGCAAATGGTTGAAAGATACTGTCAGCCCCTACTGCATATTAGCACTCTTTTGTTGGTAGGTGCACAAAATATAAATGTATTTCTTTTAAAGTAATCAGTTCTCGGGGCGCCTGGGTGGCTCAGTGGGGTAAGCCTCTGCCTTCAGCTCAGGTCATGATCTCAGGGTCCTGGGATGGAGCCCATGTCAGGCTCTCTGCTCCGTGGGGAGCCTGCTCCCCCCCCCCCTCTCTGCCTGCCTCTCTGCCTGCTTATGATCTCTCTCTCTCTGTCAAATAAATAAGTAAAATCTTTAAAATAAATAAATAAATAAAGTAAGCAGTTCTGTGACTTGAGGAATCTTGACTAGAAGGTCATGGAAAGAAGAGTTCATTTCTGGGCTTGGTGAGAAAAATCAACATAAAAAAAGGAAGAATTCTATACCGCTATACTCTAAAATGCCCAAGATCTGTCTTCAGAATATGTGAAGTGAATCTCCTTTATCATGTTGAAAATTCCCTTGAGTGTGTGCTTTGAACTACTACTGGATTGACATGCTGAATATTTTCCTAATATACCCAGATTTATTACTAGCAGAACTAGACCTACTATGGTGTTCTAATGATTTTTCTAGTCTCTCAATTTATGAATTTTGTCTAGCATTGTACTTTTATGATTTTACCTACTTTTGAAATATTTGTGTTGTTTAAAACTTGTAGCATTTTATGAAGAATAAGTCCTCTAGCAGACCTAAGAAAATATCTCATTATGCAAATGGAAATAAATGGTAAGTTAGATAAATACTACATTTTATGTAGCAAGTAATATTGTTATTAAGCTCTTGAGAATTAGATTGGCTACTAAAATGAACAGCTACTTAATTAATAATAAAATATCAATTATCAATTAGGTATGATTACAAAGAAATGGATTAAATACTTTTAAATTATATTCAGTGTTATTTTTCTGAGAATATATTAGAAAAATATTTACACTTTTAATATTTCATTAATGGATGTTAAAAAAAATCAGACTGTTGAAAATTAGATACCAGGATCCTTGAAAATATACTTAGCACAGTCACTATGATGAAATGAATCTATTTAGTACTAGTAATTTTTAAAAAGTGATCACAGGGGTGCCTGGGTACTCAGTTGTCAAGTATCTGCCTTGGGATGGAGCCCTCTCCACTGCTCTTGTTCCCTCTCTCACTGTCTCTCTCTGTGTCCAATAAATAAATAAAATCTTAAAAAAAAAAAAAAAGGTGATCACATTTGCTGGTACTTCAAAGTTATTGTGCATAGTTTTACTCTTAAGAAACTACTCAAATTACCAAGATATCTGTATATCTATCTATCTTATAGTGAGATACATAAGGTACACTAAACACAATGAAAATAAAACTGAAGCAAATGTCAACATGGCTAACTTCATTTGCTAACTTTATCTTACCAAAGTGGAAATAATTATATATGCTGGTGGTGAAAGAACATTTCAAGATAAACATAGACTAGACATTTAGTATTTATTCTGATCAGATTAATCCGATACGTGGTTACATATATACTTTAAAACTTGCTTTGCACATGACAGGTGATAAAACTCACATTTCTTTACACTGTGAAATAGATAATATATTGAAAAACAGTGAAAATGTGTTTGCATACTATTCTCTGCTTTATATCACTATATATATGATCTTTAGTAAATTGCTTAATCTAGTCTTTTCACCAACAGTATAATATAATCAAGCAAAGACAGTAACATTTCCGTCTAAAAAAGTGGTTTAAAAAATCCTATTTTGATTGCTCCTCAAAAGTCTATATCTAACCACTCTAGAATTTAGTTTGACTTGAAGAGACAATAGGAAAAAAAAGTCTGGTTTTCTTACACCAAACAACTGAATGTCAGATATAGGTCACTCTTTCTCCTTCTTCCTAAACTTAAGTAACAGGAAGTAACATTTCTTGTCCAGTCTCTTAAACAAAATACAGTAATTTATAGTCTTTAAATTATGTGGCATCTGGGTGGCTCAGTCAGTTAAGCCTCTGCCTTCAGCTCAGGTCATGGTCCCGGGGTCCTGAGATCTAGGCCTGTGAGCTAGGTGTTGGGGTCTCTGCTCACTGGGGAGCCTGCTTCTCCTCTCCCTCCGCCCCACCCCCTGGTTGTGTGTGTGTGTGTGTGTGTGTGTGTGTGCGCACACAGTGCACTACTTTTGATTTTTCCTTAAGTCTTAGATGTGAGCTGGGGATAGTATCCAAACAGTCAAATTACTGATGGGTGGATAGATATGGGAATGTTTACCGCACCCTGGAGATCAGTTGGGTTAAGAGTTCCCTGGCATAGTAGAGACTTCTAGTGTTCATCCACTTCTGATTTCCTTCTCCCTACTGGGTTTGCAGGAAAACAACTCTTTTCAGCCCCTTTGATATTTGGAAAAGACATATGACTAGTCTAACAAATGACAAACAAAACTTCTGGCTGAAACTCTTAAAAGCCAGTGTACCATTTCTATGTTTCCTTTTCCCCTATAATGATGATTTTGGAAGCCATTTGTTAAGAAGGCACTGTCACTAAAAGGAGTCACCTTTCTGCAAAGCACAACTTTCTGAGAGTCATACGACTTTGTGTCAGCAAGAAATAACTAAGCCATGGAGTTTCAGGGTCTATCTGTTGCAGCACCTAGTTAGTTACATACCCTAGCTTAATATATCTGTGACCATCTCTGAGGAATGTGTTACGGCATAGGGGAAGAAGCCATACCTAAATACAGGTATACATCACTGTATTGGATCTGGAAAAGAAACTATGAAGGTGATTCCTTCCCTGTGTTAAAATGTGGTTCATAAATACAACTCCCTACAAGAAACATAGAGGGACTAAACAAGCCAATAAGAGGAAGGTCATTTTATCCCAGGGATGGCAGGAATAAGGATGGTCAGAATGTTAGAATGTCCAAAATAGAAAAAGATATATTTTTCTTTCATATCTAGTGTACTTAATGTTTCTTTAATTTAGGAGAAATGGAGCATAAATTTATTGTACTTCTTCATTTTATGTTAAAATCTATTTTTGGAACTGACAGAGCTTAAGGTCGATATATGATGATCATCATAATGATATGTTTTGCATGTGTATAAGAGTATCTCCTAGATCATAAGTTTGACCACATAGAATCCCGGATTAATATTAATATCTGAGGGGCACCTGGATGGCTCTGTGAGTTAAAGCCTCTGCCCTTGGCTCAGGTCATGATCCCAGGATCCTGGGATGGAGCCCTGCATCAGGCTGTCTGCTCAGCGGGGAGCCTGCTTTCTCCTCTCTCTCTCTCTGCCTGCCTCTCCGCCTACTTGGGATCTCTGTCTGTCATATAAATAAATAAAATATTTTAAAAAATATATTAATATCTGAATTTTAAGGACAGAGGTAAGAAAATTTTTATCTAGCTTTAAAGACAGAAGATGACGTTTTTGTGGCAGGTAAAGTTAATGTAATTTGCCAATATTTGCAAATTAAAAAACATAAGTGAAACACATTATTAATATTTTGGAGATTACTGGGATGCACTATATTCCCTTATAATCTCCAGGAAGGGGGATAAATAGAATTTGCCTTCCATTTGGCAATGAAAAAATTCCAAGTAGGCTGATATTTTTCCACTATGTAATTACTATGTTGTATTTACATGAAAGAAGAAATCAAAGTGGTTTGAATAAGGAATACTTAAAATGTCAACCTTCAATTCAACATAAAATGTTTCCTTTCTTCTAAAATAAAAAGAGAAAATAGAAGGCTTCAGCATCAGTTATGAGATTATAATTGACCTATTAGAGTACTCTCAAATGTGTCTGTATGCTTGTGCTATGAGGATTGTAGAGAAATGAAAAGTACAGAAAGATTAGAAGCCTAAACGATCAGGTTTACTCTTTAGTTGATTGTTCCCAATAGAGAAATCTAGTGTGGTTTTAACTGAGTGTCAAAAATCAGTCTGAACATCGAAATGTGGTTGATTTTTGTATATTGATCTTGTATCTTGCAACCTTGCCAAACTCACAAGTTCTAGATTTTTTTTTAATATAATTTCTCTGGTGATTTTCTTTGCGGACTATCATGTTATCTGAAAGTGATATGGCTTTGTTTCTATTTTTTTTCAACTTGTCTACCTCTGATTTTGTTTTCTTGCCTTATTGGACTGTCTAGGACCTCCAATACAATGCTGAATTTTAGTGGAGAGAGCATACGTCCTTGTCCTGTTCCTGATCTTACAGGAAAAGTGTTCAATCTTTCACCCTTAAGAATGATGTTAGCTATAAGATTATGTGAAATGTCTTTTATTATGTTGAAGAATTTTACTTTAGTTCCTAGATTTCTGAGACGTCTTGCTGTTGTTCTTGTTCTTATAAATACATATTGTTTTTTGTCAAACAATTTTCTACTTCAATTTGGATGAAAACATAGTTTTCCTCTTTAGTCTTTAGATATAGTGAATTATGTTGACTGGTTCTGAATATTGAAATAACTTTATACACCAATATCACCATCAATTGTTCATGATGTATTATAATTTTAATATACTATTGGGTTCAGTTTGTTAATATTTTGTTGATGATTTTATTACATCTTTGTTTCTGAGAGACATTATCAAGTACTGATGAAGATGCAAAGCAACTGGAACACTCAAATTTCTAGTAAGAATACAAAATAATATAGTCACTCTGATAAACAATTTGCTCTATACATTTGCTTTGTATAACCCAGGAATCTCCCCCTAGAAATATTGCCATGAGAAAGGCAAACTTCTGTTAAAACAAAACCCATTCATGAAATCCTATAATAGCTTTATTCATAATCCCCCAACTGGAAATGACCCAGTGTCTTCCAACTGGAGAATGGGTAAACCAAGTCTGCTACATTTATGCAGGGGCAAACATAAAAAGAATGAATAGTTGATTGACAAACATAGATCAATCTCAAATGTATTATGTTGTATGAAAGAAGCAGACATCAAAGGTTGCATACTGTATGATTCACTTAAATGTCATCCTGGGGAAGGTAAAATAAGAAGCACAAAAGACAAACCAGTTTCACGGGTCAAGAATAGGGAAAGAGTTTGGCTATAAGTGGGAAAAGGGAACTCTTTGAAGGTGATGAAAATGTTCTGTCTTGAATGAGCTGGTTTTCAATAATGCTATGCATTGTCAAATCTCCAAATTATATGTTAAATATTATGAGTTTTACTGCATATGTTATACCTCAATAAACTAAAAAAAAACTACTGTCCTTTCAAATGATGTAAGGTATTATTCTTGACTCACAGTTTAAAAATATTACTCAAAATTAAACTACTAATTTCTAATAAAAATTTAGTAGTCTTTCTTATTAAAATATTTTTCTTCATACAGGTTTTCTTACTGAGCAGTAACATCACTTAAAGCTACTTTCTAACCACTCCCATAATCATATTTTGAAGAAACACTTTCAAATATCTATAAACAGAATTCTGTCCTAAATTTGAGCTATTAAAGACCTATTCTTTGCTTAGTTTTTCATGATGGTAGGAAGCACCTGATCTCTGAGACAGAAACAAGCTTTCCTCTTCTCTATCACATACTCCTCAATACAGCATGTTTGCCTCTACAAGATTCATGTGACAGGATCACATTTGTAACTCTTAAAAAAAAAAAAAAGATGGAACCAGTATTTCATTGTTGTTTATAACAAACCCAGGATTTGAGCTATGTACCATCTGAAATAATTTTATAGAAACTTTTGAATTGCTGAAGTCTAATTGCCAGCTCCCCTAACACTGATGTGATGATTTCTAGCCTGGGAATATTTTATGAGTTACTCTATTATATATTTCTGTTTAAGCCTCAAAATGTAGGAATTAGAGTAATATTGCTGTTGTCTTATATTCACCACATATTAACAATTAAATGAGGTAATTAGAAACTATGTAAAATTATGAAAGTAATACCTGGAACTTAGCACTCACTAAATGATGACTCCTACCTGTATTATAATTTTTTAAAAAATTAATTAATATACAACTTCTAGGTAAAGACTGATGAAAAAAATTAAAGGTTTTATGAGGAGTGGGGAGCATTCCAGTTCTTTAATTGGACTCTCCTAACATCTGAGAGCATTGCTAGAAAGAATCAAATAATTCAATGATATACTTAGTAAAACTAGCTGCACATGGTGAGAACTTGATAAATCTCAGCAATTAAAATAATACCTTACTTTTATAAAATAATAATAACAACAACCACAAGAATGGCCCACATAATATTTATCAAGAAGGATAAAAGCAGTAGTTTTGTGGTTATTTTAAAGACAGTGATTGCAAGCCTGAGGTATAGGCTTACAAGAAATAAAGATAAACTGAGAAAATCATATTTTAGATTACTAAGAAATGCACCAGCTTTATTCTATTTTTTTTTTTGGGGGGGGTTGGTATAGAATAGAAACCTCTTATAGGGATCTCTGAGTGTTTTGGCTCAAGAGAGCTGCTTGTATTTTCCATTTTCATGAAGTGGGAAGAGGAGAAAGCAGTAAGAATAGCTCATGAGGTGGTACTGGTAATGTGAGCAAGGCCAAGGAAGTGTGTGCCAATTTTGCAATTAAGTGGCCTAATAATTTTTGAAATAATATTTTCAAAGCTGTGCAGCCTCCTTCTGATCAGCTTCGAATAGGAACATTCTACATGGAGGAGACAAAAAGGACTCCAAATGCCCTTCACTTTTTCCTTTTATTGACGCCTTAACCAGTGTTGATATGCTACATTATAGTTTCAAGTACACTGTAGTCCTTGAAGTTGAATGGCTAAGATCCATGACAGAATTCAAGTAACAAATAAAGAAATAGCTGAAGCCTAGTAGTTTTCTACATTAACAATGTCCTCCTACTGGTTCTTTAGATTCATTTTTCAGGTGTTAATAGCTTGGACACACACAGTTTGAATCATTACCTCATTGTTATTGATGCATAGTTTGTCTCTGGAGATAAACCCTGCATTTATCTCCATATATGTTTTATCATGAAAAATTACCAGGGAAAGACTCCAGTGGAGAGTCAGTCATTTAATTAAAATAAATGTATTCTGTTAATGAATAGAATTAGCCCTACAATACACATTCTTTGATTTTATTTGCATTTAAGTTTTTTTTTAATTCTCCAAAGAATTAATTATTCTATATATAATTCTTCTGATCTTAGATATACTTTAGAGCAGTTATTTCACGCTGTGTTCTACTGTGCCCTGGGAATTCTGGAAAAGCTTTCCAGAGGCTACTGTGGGATGGAATGTAGGTAGGTGGCAAGTGATCAAGGCCCTCATTTCCACCCAGCTTGAACAGTAATCAAAATTCTATCTAATTTATATAATGGGAATCACCATTAAAAAGTGAAAAATGTTTCTCAACTGAAAAAGCGAATATTCTGGAAGCTGAATTGCCATCCAGTACCATCTTGCATCCTCCTTTAATAATGAAAAACTATTTTCAAACCATGATGATGAGATTCTTAGGAAATAAACACAATCCATATTTAATTCACTGTATTTAAAAATGGTTTTAAAAATCTAAAGATACTAACTTTATGTGCAATGTAATATATTAAAGAAGTATAGAGAAATTGATGTGACAGAAAACGTGAAATCTGTCAGTAAATTTTCTAAGACTGTCATTGTATAAAGTTGTTAATAAGTGAAGTCTATTTTTTAAAGTAATATTTTAGTTACTTTTAATATATTATCTCTATCAAGGCTATAATGTTCACTGAAGTGATTCACTGAAGAGTTTTGGTTAAATAATTCAAAGTATCACAAGCAATGAGGTGTCTTAAACAAAAAACTTCCAACAAAAATAACAAAATGAAGGACTTACATCTCCAAAGACATTTAGAAAAATATGAAAACATACTAAATCATATATATCGATGAGTAAAATATTTGTTCTCCTTTTTGAATGTTAATATACTCACAAACTAACAAAAATAAACTGAACAAATATTGGAAAATCATTTTTTCCAACTTTCTCAGAATTCTATTTATATTGATTAAAGCCATGTATATACATAAAAGTAGAAATCTATTTAAAGATAGCACTAAATACTTTAAACTTTTTCTTAGTACTTTGTCCATGATAAATATTATGAAAAGGCAAATTTCAAAATAAACATACTTTAATTTTTTACTGTATTTTTCCACTGTCAACCAAACAATCACAGATCAGACTTCAGTGATGCTAAATATTTGCAAATTTTTTCTCTAGCTCTACATAATTTTGTGAATTGTCAGGAAAAAAAATCCAAATTAACACTAAAGTTGCAACATCTTTCTCCACGCCATGGGTGATTTTCAGAGTGATTAGCAACCATGATGATTTGGAAAATAATGAGAAAGTCTATACAGAATGGATATAGGCTCTGACAAACTGTAATAAACATAGCAAGCTAGCCAGAAAGCAGTTCTGTCCTCTTTTGTTGAGTTTTCAGGTTTTAATGGCTTATTAATTGATTACATTATGTTTCAGGAAGGTTAACTCTACAAAAGATCACCCAGCTAGTCAACTAATCATGGCTAAAGCACTAAATTCCTGATTTCTCGTCTTTTCCTGCTGAATTTCATGGATTTGCATTAATGAAAATAAGCACTTAATTCAATAATTTGATATATCTAGCTATTGCTTTCTGTTGAAGGTGTTTTCCGTGAGAACTACTTCAATGTTCAGTTTACTTTTTATCTTTTTCTCTAGTATCAATGACAAATCCTGAAACTTAAAAAAAGAAATCCAGCTCCTTACAACATTTTTTTTTAAGGTTTCATTTACTTATTGGTTGGAGAGAGAAAACACAGGTAGGGGAAGTGGCAGGGGGAAGGAATAGAAGGCTTCCGCTGAGTAAGGAGCCCATTGCGGGACTCCCAACTCAGAATCCTGGGATCATGACCTGAACTGAAGGCATATGCTTAACTGACTTAGCGACCCAGGTGTCCAGTCCTAACAACTTCCTTTTTTGTCGTTAGTATTCACTTTGTCTATATTGTAAAAAGTCTTGGAAATCATAATTGCAACAATGGAAATGCCCCTGTCAAGACGTAGGCAATGAAGGAATAACACAAAATCAGAAGAAATAATAAGATAAGAATAATTAAAAAATGGAAATTAATACTGGGTCAGAGCTTTAGATTTCAAATCTACACTTATAGAGACTTCACTATCTTCTTATTGGTTATTGAAATAATAATTTATGAATCCTTATTTCTATTTCCTTTATAAAGAAAGTGCAGATGGTCAGTGATAAAAGGGAAGAACAACTGTTATACACTGCATTTATCTTCATATATGTTTTATCATGAAAAATTACCAGTAAAAGACTCCACTTGCGAGTCAATTACTTAATCTAAATGAACCATTAATTGTGTAGCATAGTGTTGAGTGTGACTACAGATACATACACTGTGCTTTGGCTATATTACGTTTAGTATTAGTAGATAGAGTTAGTTCCCTTTGCTAATCTCTAACAAGTTTCCTAAACATTCTGTCAAGATTATGCTCTAAAAGGTTAAATAAATTGCACTTATTCCTAGTTACTATAAAATTGCATATTACACTACTATTTCTATGAAGCCTATTCAGTGACACAAAAATTGGGAATGTGTCAGGTCTCACACCACAGGAAACAAATGAGGTAGTGAAATTCCACTTAATCAAATTTAGATCTGGTTATGTTATTATATCAGAGTAGAGGGGAAAGGAAATAGCTCCAGAGAAATATATCATTAATTTTTCTAAAGTTTGAGAAAAATACTTTTAAAGGAAAAGAAAATCTTTCTGACTGCTTCTGTGATAGAACAATTTTAAATAAAGTTTCAAAATGACAGTTTACATGCCTTTCATTTTAGATGCATTATCAGCTGTCTTGTTAAAAAAGCTTAATTCCACTTGGGTTGGCTTGCCTGCTGGTTACAAGTTATCCCTCTCTTTCATGGTTATACTATACACATTGTCAATAACAGATTTTTTCTTCTCTGTTCACAGTATATTTTTTGCTGATTAAAATAGCTTCATATTGCACGCTTCATAAAACCTCTAAATACTTGTTTTAAATCACAACTTTGCTTTTTTAAAAAGAGTGATATGCTTTTCTTTCTAAAAGACCATCTGCTTTCAAAGGACAATGGTTTTCATGAGTAATTCTAAGAAGAAACACAGTTATTACACTTTAACACATTTTTGCTGGAATAAAGCGTAACATTCAATTACTATTTAAGTACACTGAACAGGTTTTATATAGTACTTAAAGGCCAACTGTCATTACTGTAATAAGCGTTTCTATAGCAGATTTCTCTGGTCCCAGGTTACCAGGTTCCAAGGTTAGGTGACAGAATCATCACAGTAAAGGAAAAAAAATAGTTAAAAATATTGTAATTTAAAAATCATTCATAGATATCAGACTTATTTTCATGCAAAATTAATGTTACCAAATTTCCAAATCGCTACTTTCATTTGCTTTTTCATTATAAGAATACCAAATGAAACTCTTTACAATATATAATTATTAATTTTATTATATGAATCATTGGTTAAAAATACACTTTTTAGTCTATTTTGTTTTGAATTATTACAACTGTTTAGTCATTCGCTTTTTGAAACTTTACATTCTTCAATTTATTTATATTTATTTTAATAAGTGTCATAATTATATAAGTTTGAGGCAGCTTTTTGGAATTTAGACTTATTTCCCTTCCTTTTTCTTTCTTTCTATCTATCTTTCTATCTATCATCTATTTATTTACGTCTGTTCAGAGATAGATAGGGCTTTTTATTCTTGCTGACTCTAATTAACTTGGAACATTATTGAAACTGAACTAGTAGTTGATTAAGTAGCCACAGTCTCTTTATTATATGTAATAAAAATAGTTGAGGGAGGTAAGAGTTAAGAATATAATAAATGAAGAAATAATTCAAAATGCATTAAAAATAAGCATATGATGAGTATTAAATTAGGAAATTAAAGTAAGAGAAAGGAGAAATGGGGCTGGGAGGTGAGAAAAACAAAGCCACAGAGAATAAAGATTTAACACTTCAGTAGTATACTAACTCAAATGGAAACATTAAGACTGGAATCATATGCAGCACAAGGACCATCAGAATAAATAGCAAGACAAAAATGGTATGAATACAAGTAAAAGACAGAAAAAATGAAGGAGTTGAAAGAAGCAAGATATGGAATAAAAACAAGCCAGCGATGACACAGTAGATATCTGGCAAGCAACAGTACAGAAGCCACTCACTGAAAAATCTCTGTAGAGCTCTTTAGGTCTTTTAGATCTAATTTCTAGATTACCTATTCATCACCTTTTACTCCTATTCTTGGAATGGATATTTTGACCTGGAGAAAAGAAACTGTCTCCTCATATCCGGAATGTTGGTGTGATACTTACAAATGTGTTTTAACCTTGACTGATATAAAATTCCATGAGAGGTCATGGGCTAGCCACAAGAGTTGCTAATGGAAATATATTCCCTTTGCATCTCTGCATCTCTGAAATAAGGAAAATGGGAGACCATTGATTCCAGTTGACAATGGGGGATGCTTACTATTATATCAAGACAAATGCTTCACATTTTGTAAAACCTGAACTCCTATAAATCATCTGATTACAAATCTCAAATTAAATGAAACACCAGGTGAAGCTCTTTAGCTGTCAAAGCTGATTAGAATCTGTTCAGACTGGAAGGCTGCAATCCCTGCCAAAGTCTACCCTAATCAGCTTTTCGAGTGTAAATTTATCTGAATGAACACTTATTAAAAAAAAAATTAACATATTACTCTTTATAATTGCAGATCAATTAGTTTGTTAACTGCTAAAGATTTATAATACAAAATACATCATATATTTAGGGTATGTGAGTAATAAGATGTTTAAGAAATATTCTATATATTTAAGAAAGGTATAACAGAATCTTTGACATACCTCTCCTGAAAAATTCAAGTCAGCTTTTTTCAATATGTAAGAAACATTCAATATTTCAAGTACACATAACTATATTGGGCAGTATTACTTTTATCAGAACCTGCAAATATTTTCTTAAAGGCCCATCAGTATTTTTATCACAGGCTTGTTGATTGCTGAAATAAATAGAATTGTAAAAAATACTGCTTTAAGCAAAAGTCTCACAATGGTACCCTGGGTTCAATGTAATTAAGTATTTAAAGATTTTCCATGAGATGGTTACTTTTAGGTTACTGAAAATTATTTTGGAAAAAAAAAAGCTAATAGATCTACAGTGTTTTCTTGATTGTTGAATGTAAGGTAAAAACAGTTTGAAAAAAATATTTGGCAGGCATAATAGGAACCTAGTTGTTTTTGGCACAAATATTCATTCCTTATATCAGGATGTCTCACTAGAAGTTAAGCTAAGAGAATTTACATTTATCTTTATTTTATATTTAACTTATTTATACTTATACAATTTTACCATTTATAAACTTATTTTCCCTACTAAATACACTCTTCCATTCCCCATGCTGTCACAGAAAAAAGGACCCAAACATATATCAAGTAAACAGATCACTTGCCTTTTATAGAAAAATATCACACTGTGTATGTGCACATATGACTGTGCATGCACACCTGTGCACAAACACACCAGATTTTGAAGGAAGATAGATGCAATGTCAAAGTTAGTGTAGGGAAACCTCTATTTTTATTTTCAGTTCATCAAATTAGCTTAAAATTATTATTTAAGATCCTGCTTTTTATTTGGTTGTTGTTGTTTTGATAAATGATGAGATATCATCAATACAGAAGTGGTTCAGAACTATATTAGTTTGAGGCACACATGCAAATTTAAAGGACAGAAAAGATGTACATCAAGGGGATCTAAATTCCAGTCATAGTCATGGGATTTATTAACTATGCATCTTTAGGCCAGTTGTTTCACCTCACTAAACTATAGAGTTTTTTTGTTTGTTTGTTTCATCTGGATATTGTGTTGGTTCAACTCTTTTCAGTTCCTAGCACCTACAAGTGACCAATGAATCAAACTATTACCATTAAGAAACAAAGAAAAGAAGCTGAAAGCAAAAATCTCCCTTGAAGCAAAATTTAGTAAGAACCTGGCAGTCTCATTCCTCATGGGTCATTCAGGTAGTTTATCCTTGAGTTAAATCTTAAACAGAACCCAATTTCCTCCATTAAGAGTATTATATTAAAAAAAAAAAAAAGAGTACACCTTAGAGAGCCAATCAGATCATGACGATTCCTAAAGCTTAGAATTAACCTATATTTGACTTGTTAAATCAGTTTCATTTTTGAGGAATAACAAATTCTCGCATTCTGTCAAACATTAGTCAAGAGCAGAACGCGAAAACAAAACAAACTTAATCACATATTCCTATCAATGGAAGAAATAAATCAGAAAAATAACTGAGTGGTAATGCAAACCCAATTATTTGATTCCAGTCAGAGTGCAGCAATTCCATATTCATATCGGCAAGAATCTACTAACCTCAGGGTAAACTGTTTACAAACACAGCCTATCACTAGAAAGGAAAGTAACATTATCGTGTGGGGGGGGGGTCTGGTGGCTCAGTTGGTTAAGAGTCTGCTTCCAGCTCAGGTCATAATCTCAGAGTCCTGGGATGGAGCCCCTCATTGGGCTCCTTGCTCAGCAGGGAGCCTGCTTCTCCCTCTCCCTCCGCCTGACACTCTCCTTGCTTGTGCTCTTTCTCTTTCTCACTCTGTCAGATAAACAAAATGTTAAAAAAAAAAAGTATCATTAATATTGTGTTTAATTCATAAACTTCCTTCTGATTTAGCATTCAGTATGTATCTGGCCTGCTTTGAATCCTGTTGTAGTTAGATTTTCTCATTACTAGGATTGGTGTGAATTTTTCCTTTTCCCTTCCTCTCTCCCTCCCTTTTTATTTTTCTTTCTTTTTCCTTATTTTACTCTTTCTTTCTTTGTTTCTTTCTTTCTTTCTTTCCCTTTTGAAATGACACTTTCAATCATTCCATTGATGAGCCAATTAAATAAACATATAAAAACTTGCTGACAGTACTAAAAGAAAGGTGGGATGAAAAAAAATCTAAATGATAAACTGTGTCCCTGACTCAAAAAGCTGTTTCCCTATTTACGTGAAGAAAACAGGTTAATAAAGTAATTGTGTAAATTTCTTAAGGTATATGATATCATTCTTTAATTTGTGAATTATATAAAGAATTACATATCATATATACCATATAATATTATATATTATATGTGTGTGTGTGTGTGAGTGTATTCACAGAGTTCTTGTAAATGGATGAGACTATACTTTGCATCATGTCTTAAACTCCTTACCTACATATTCATCTTTCAAATCTCTGACAAAATATGTACTTGCTGTTCACTGTGTGCAGAACAATATATAAAAACATAGAAAGATTCCTATCTTTAAGTATCCTAACAATATAACAAGGGATTTAGACTATTTGTCACTTAAACAACATTATAGTAATTCTATGTTACATTTATACTTAGCTACACATAGAGCAAAGTAAAAAGCCAAAATTAGATTCTTTTTAAGTGGCAATTGACACAACTCAAGAGATACAAAGTTCAAGCTTGATAGCCTCACTCTTCTGTTGATTTATATTTTTAAGCTCAAATAACATAAGGATATGCCATGACTTTAAGGTCTTTATTTTAATCTTTTTCTAACTCTTTTTTCCTAATGGAATAGTTCAGGCTATAAAATACCCCTTCATCTTTAATTTCTTAGCTGTATAGTTCAAAGGTGTACCTTATGTTCTGAAAAACACTTTGTTGTAATTCAGTTTTGGTAACCGAGTATCAACCTATCATCTATCTGACCTACCTCTTGATTTAACACAATGTGAAACATGTATCATAACCTGTAAGGCATTCTTGGCAAAATATTTACTTGGCTTCTAATCCTCATCAAGTAAATAGAAAATTCAGATTGTGTGACATTCAGTGGAAAAATGTCAATGCTATGATGGACAAAAGAAAAGTTTAGAAATATTCTAGATAAAAGAAGATTAAAGAGCTATAATAACCATATGCAATGAATTATCTTTGTTTGGATCCTGGACTAGGAAAAATAAAGTAACTACAAAAAGTATTTGGAGTACCACTGGGGAAATCTGATTATGGACTGGATATTACATCAGTGTCAAATTTCATGGGCACGATGATAGTATTATGCTTATGTAAGAGTATGCCTTGTTCTTAGAATCATTTAGGGGTGGGGTGCCTGAGGGGCACAGGCAGTTAAGCATCTGACTCTTGGTTTTGGCTCAGGTTGTGATCTCAGGGTCATGATCTCAGGGTCATGGGATCGAGCCCTGCATTAAGCCCTGCATCAGGCTCCACGTTCTTTGCACTCTCACTCACTCTCCTTCTGCCCCTCCCCTTCCTCTCGAAAATAAATAAATCTTAAAAGAAAAAAAAAAATCATTTAGGGGTAAAACATCATGATGTCTACAAAAATATGTGTATATATTACATTTATTAATACATAATACAGGAAGAGGAAAAGAGGAAGCATATGTCACAGAATATTAATGGTTGGTAAATCCAGGGTATACAGCTGTTTATTATAGTAATCTTTCAACTTTTCTGTCAGCTTGAGATTATTCACAACAAAAAAAACAGGGGAAGAATTCAACTCTTTTTTTTTTTTTTTTTTTAAGATTTGTATTTATTTATTTGACAGGGAGAGAGATCACAAGTAGGCAGAGAGGCAGGCAGAGAGAAAGGGGAAAGCATGCTCTCCACTGAGCAGAGAGCCCCATGTGGCTTGATCCCAGGACCCTGACTTCATGACCCAAGCTGAAGGCAGAGGCTTTACCCACTGAGCCACCCAGGTGCCCCAGAATTCAACTCTTTAAATAATAATTTACACTTATTAGATGAGCTAGTGACTAATGAAGTCTGAAAATCTCAAAAAAGAAAACCAAAATAATTCTGTGTGTTATGGGTTGAATTGTGTCCACTCAAAATTTATATATTGAAGTCCTAACTGCCAGTACCTCAGAATGTGTCTGTTTAGAGAGGGAAGTCTTAAAAGAAGTGATTAAGGTAAAATGAGGTCCTATGGGTGAGCCCTAAACCAATAAATATCATGGTTATAATCTCAAAAGAAGAGATTAGGACACAGAGACAGACAGAGGGAAGACTAGGTGAAGACAGCAGAAGAAGGCAGCAAACTATAATCCAAAGAAAGAGGCTTCAGAGTCCAACTCTGACAAAACCTTGGTCTGAGACTTCTAGCCTCCTGAACTATGAGAAAATAAATTTCTGTTAGTTAAGCCACTCAGTGTGGTTTGTTTGTTTCATGGCAGCACTAGCAAACTACAACATTGTGTCAGAATTCTAAGACCAATTCCCAATGCCTCTCACCCTTGTATAACCCCTTCCCTGTGAATATGGGTAAACATGTGAGTATGATGGGATAGCTTTCTCAGGTTTTTGTTATATTGTATGCAAAAGGAGCAATTATCCAAGTGTTCCTAATTTAATCACATGAAGTCTTTAAAAGCAGAGTTCCTTCCATCGTATAGTGAAAAGAACGTCAGAGATTTAAAGCATAAAGCATGAGGGAGTTTTGACATACTATTGTTGGCTTTGTAAATAGAGGGGGTCACCTTCCAAGGAATGTAGGTGACCTTTGGTTGTTAAGAGCGGTGGAGGCTGACAGCTATCAAAAAATCATGGCCCCAATCCTACAACCACAAGAAACTTCATTCATCCAACAACTGAAATGAGTGTGGAAGTGAATTATTCCTTAGGCCCTCCAGCTAAGAGCCCAGCCTGAGGAACACCTTGATCTCAATCTTGTGAAACTTTAAGCAGAGAATTCATTTGATCCTACCTAGACTTCTGACCTACAGAACTATAAAATAAGAACTGTGTGCTGTTTTAACATGCTCCACTTATGGTAGTTTGTTACACAGCAATAGAAAACTAAGAAGAATCTCCTCATAATCTACATAGTTATGCTAAATGTGTTTTCAAACTAGTGTGTGTGCGTGTCTATGTAATTTGTGTGTGTGAGCAATAAAGTTTAAGAGAATATTAATTATTTTTCCAGATTCAGTTTGCTGGTATGTGCCCACACAAAGCTCATATATATGTATACATAAATGTTAGTGATTTTATGTATTTTTTGTACCTCTTATATGATTAATTTTCTATAATGATTAACCTTTTATAATGATTAACACAGTAACATATACACATTTATAAACAAAAACTTTTCAGTTGGAAAAATAATCAAAATCTTCTCTCCAGCTGTCAGTATACCTATCTTTCATGTTTAGCATATTGATCTTGTCATTTCCAACATCTACCACAGAATCTATCAAATAGTAGTCACTCAACTAAAATTTGTCGTGTGTAAACTGAATAGCCAAAAATCCGAGTATGTACAGGGGGCTGTGTGGTGTAATGGAAAGCATGCTGATGTGAATGTAATGTGAGATGAGCCTACGTGAAAACCCTGCCTCCACTAAGAGAGAATCTTATCGGAACCTATTTAGCTTCTCTGAGCTTCCTTTTCCCATCTAAGAAGGCTATGTAGCAGGGTACAATGTTCAGTTGTACCTCTGTCACTTAATTGCCTTAAGACCTCTAGCAAATAACTTCACTCATAATTTATTTTTATTATCTATATAAGGAGACCACAGTATCATAGGCAGGCCCACCATTAGCTTATATAGTGCCTTCATACAAATTAAAAAATGTTGCCCCCTTTTCAAAATATTTAATTTCCATTTGTGAGAAAATATGTACACCCACGCTGACTCAGATATTCATGTCACTTGGTGCCCTGTTCAATGTGGACAACTGTACCTGATGTCCTGTCCAGGGTTGTTATAAGAATCAGAAGAGATAATCCATATGCGGCTCATGGCACAGAATCTGACTCATATTGATTATCCATTTTGTGTCAGTAATCACCACCATCATGTTTATCATAAGCACCATCTACATTAACACAGACACAGCAGCACTTAACCAGAATAGAGGACTATAGTAGCATAAATTAAAACCCAGGTACATGGTAAGGTATGAGATAAATGTTTGAAGGACCTTTTCTAGTAAGTGCCTTGAACGCAGTTGTTCCTCAGTAAATAGCTACTGACTGATTGGATAATTTAATTTTCTTAAATAAAATGAACCAGTTGGTGGGGTTATGGACACTGGGGAGGGTGTGTGCTATGGTGAGTGCTGTGAAGTGTGTAAACCTGGCGATTCACAGACCTGTACCCCTGGGGCTAATAATACATTATATGTTTATTTAAAAAATTTAAAAATTAAAAAAAAAAAGAAAATGAACCTATAAAGTATGAGAAATCTAGTTCAGTGGCAAAATTTGCTTCACTAGCTAAATGAAAATACATGGTATGCCATTCGTTTAAAAAATTGAGTTGTCTAGGGGCCTTGGAGTGCTCAGTTAGCTAAGTGGCCCACTTGTGATTTTGGCTCAGGTCACGGTCTGTTGGGTCATGAGATGGAACCCTGCTTAGGCTCCATGCTCAGTGGGAAGTCTGCTTGGGATTCTCTCGCTCCCTTTCCTTCTGTCCCTCCCCCCACTTATACATGTGTGCCCTCTCTCTCTCATTCAAACAAATAAATATTTTTAAAAAACTCAATTATCCGATATGTGCAAATTTGGAAGTAAAGGCCTCCAAGGCCCATGTGCATAAAGCATTTCTTTTTACTGTCACATTTTAGAGCAACTTGTCATTCATAAATATTTGAAGAAAAAACTGTAGTAATTATGTACCACATTTTTGTCAAAAATATTTTTTCATTTGCCTAAGAATAGCATTATAGAGTGAAATTGGGTGTTCTTACAGTGTTATAATTACCACTGTAAGAATAAGATTTCATTTTACATCTCTTAAAATAAGCGTATAGTGCCTATAAATTAAGCACTCTAATATATATCCTCAAAGAAGAGAAGTCATTTTTAAATTGCTACATTGTTCTTCTACGGGTATAAAAAAAGATAGAATTTTACTAGGTGTGTAATAGATTGTTGTATTAGTCTGCCAGAACTTGCCTCACAAAACATCATAGACTAGGTGGCTTAAGCAACAGAAATTTATTTCTTCATAGTTCTGCAGGCCAGAAGTCCAAGATCAAGATGTCAGCATTGTTTCCTGGGAAGCTTTTCTTCAGATTGCAGATGGTCACTGTCTCTCTGCTCCTTCCATCTGTGCACGCTTGTCCCAGTGTCCCCTAATGTATCCAAATTTCCTCTTCTTATAACACCTCCACAAAGCTCAGACCCACTTCAATGGCTTCTTTTTAAGTTGATTATTACCTCTTTTAAGGTCCTACCTCCAAACACAGTCACATTCTGAGGTACTGGGCTTCAGCATGTGAATTGAACATAAGAGTTTTGGGCTTCAGCATATGAGAAGGCACAATTCAACCCGTAACAGACACTATAATAGGAAGCTAAGAAATAGAATTTCTAGATTCTTATTCTAGTCTTGTTACCCATTAGCTATGAGATTCTTGATCAGGCACAATATGTCTGTGCCTAAATAAAAAAAAAGATTGATTTCTTTTCTTTTCTCTTTTTTCTTCTCCTCTCTCTTCTCCCCTTTGTTCTTTCCTTTCTTTTTTTTCTTTTTTAATAGCCACTATACCTGCCTTATCCTTTTCAAAAAAAAAAAAAATGTTGCAAAGATCAAAAGATAGTGAGTAATTCTAATGTGCATGTCCTTTAAAAATCATCAAAACATACAACTAATTTCTACAACTCGTATTTGTTAAAGATGAGATTATTGGTCTTGTGACTGTATGTTGAATCCAAAGACAAATAATTTCAATTAGGAATCACTTTTCTCTCAGCAACTCCACCAGGGGTACTGGGAGTATTTGTTTTCTTTCTTGCTGTTGAGTCCTGAGAAAGATTTGTGCCATTTGAAGGATCCCCCCATCTTGTATCTGATCCTTCAAAGTTAACCAGTGAATAGCTTGGACAAACTCTTCCCTTCCAAGGGATCCTTTTCTCTGCCCAGTAAATAAACATCCAACAAACCCGCATGCAACCTGAGTGCACAGTATTAGCCCCATTCACTAAACTCGTAACCTCTCACCCAAGCCCTATTTAGTCTACCTATCTTCCATGAACTTGACTCCTTTATGAGCAATCTCTCCCATTCTGAAAATCAGGAAAACTAATGCTATGAAGATTTTGACTTAAAAAAAAAAAAAATCAACACAAAGTTAATCATGCTGCCTGAATCTGAACAGGGCCAATATAGCAATTAACAGAATGATGATACTCTGTCCTGCTCAAAATTCCCTAGGCGTACAACGTCTGGGTTTCATATCCTGCTTTCAGGGAAGGAGGATGGAAGATGTGGGAGAAGGGATGGAAAAGAAAGGTACTGCCATTAAGATAAGTTCTTAGAACACAACATCCTTTAGTGCTTCATTTAACAAAATATGTCATTTTGGAAGCACTTCTGAGTAAAAGTCAAATGTAAATTTTATACACTGACTGTAAAAAATAAAACATCCTCCGGGAAGAAATGTGCTCACCCGTGAAAGGTAGAAAGCCTTCATCCCCAACCCCAAATGCTAGATTAGATGTGGATGAATGACGGATTGAACCTTTTCTAAGAAGCCTCCTTGTTCGGCCTTCAGCTTTGTCCCTATAGAGCCCTGCAAGAGCATTTGTTTACAGTGTATCATCCCTTAAGCCAAAGAGATTTTATCAGAGTTGTCTGTGGAATTCACCTATTTTGTTTTACCCCCTTTACACCGTTTCAAAGTTTGCGTTCCCTCCAGTTTCCAGTACTGGCTGAGGGACAAGAGTCCCGTTTTATCCTGTGACCTGTGATTTTAGATCACAAAACCAACAAGCAAAGGACTCCTTGAGTCAAAAAGTGAGGCTTTTTTTTTTTTTTTTTTTAAGCTGTTCTTGCTCTGCCTGTGTGAACTGTAGTCCACTTGGTTTTATCACCTCTGCCTCCAGTCAGGCTTTCTTAAAAATTGTGGCAGCAGACTTGCAGAGATCCATTAGTACATTGTGGGGCAGAATGAAGAGAAAGGTCACCCTCCACCCATCCCCACTGTGATAAGAAAAGGAACCAACATTAGACAGACTCTTTAAATTCATAATTACATCTTCCCCCCTCTTTCTGTCTCCCCTCCATATTAACTGTGAAGTGGGAGTCTTTTTATTATTAACGAAGGGTCAATGTTTTCGGCCTCTCCATTGTTAAAGAGAGGAGTTTCCAAATAAAATGAAGAGCAAAACAAAAAATTGAAAGAGACATAAACTGTCCTCATGGGTCTCATATGCTTTCCCTTTAATCTGTAAGATCATTTCAACTTCTCTACCTAAAGAAAAGCTGAGCTGTGTGGCTCTCATATATTAGCTCATTGCAAAGTGACCTCTATATCACTAATACTTAGAAAAAAGCACCACACTTCCATTCATTTTATTGTTCCTATAGTCTAGTTTCAGTGTCTTATTCTACTATATATTTTTTAAAGGGCAGGATCTGTTTGCTAATAACCTCCCACTTGAATTTCATTTTATTTCTCTGACCTCTGTCAAAGAAAGAAAATTTTGAAGGAAGTTATAAAAGATTTTCTACCTTATATCCTAGGGGAAAGGTCACCGTATAAAATATAAGATGTTCATTAATAGCTTCCTATCTAAATAAAGTTTAGAATTCTACAGACCAGAAAAACAATAGAAGAAGTGGTCAACTCAGGAAGAGGCACATCTAACCCTAATAACTCACAGTTATTTTCATTTTCCATAAATGCTTCTATTCCTATTACCCAAGAGACTTGTTACTTTTACTGCATTATTCAATTAGAATGGATCACTCCCCATGTCAGTGTGATATAACCCCTCTGGGATAGCTTTTTGTGTTTTTCAAATGACATCATATTTTTAAATGAGGTGGCCAACAGGGTCCTCTGAGGAGCTGGATCTTTCCTTACTTCAGCCTTTCAAAATATGAAGGCAAATCCAAAGAAATATAAACTCTATCTTCACCAATAACAGCCAGTATACAGGAGGACAAAGGACCTTAAACTCAATTTTTTCTTTTTGTAAAATGAGATAACCTCTACCTTTCAGTACTGCAGTATTGATTAAACATGATTATTCACTAATGTGTTTTGTAGCCATGTAGTTTAACTTTAGTTAATTCGTTAACATGATGTTTTTGGAAAAGTTCCTAGAAAAAGGCCACCTGTCCCCAAATAATCTTGATACTATATTTGTCCTAATGTTTGAGTATAACATATCTAATTATTAAAAACTATCAACTTAAGTCAAATGAGTGTTTGTGGTAGATTAATTTATCCTTAGCCACACCCTTAGAGAATAAAACCAATTTTCAGTAAGAATGACAGAGGGGGCAGTTAGGATGTTCTATCAAAAGACCCTCAGGATTAGGTGCTTGGTCAGATCTCTAGGCATCTGCAATTCAGCATAGGGTGTGTGGTAAAGAAAGCCTTACTATGCAACAGATACCTTTTTTCTTTCTTTCTTTCTTTCTTTCTTTCTTTCTTTCTTTCTTTCTTTCCGTCTTTCAACAGAGAGAGAGGAAATGTACAAACAGGGCATGGGCAGAGGGAGAGAGAAAGAGAGAGAATTCTTAGCAGGCTTGGAGTCCAACAACACAGGCCTTGATCTCATGACCCTGATACCATGACCTCAGCTGAAATCAAGAGTCTGTTGCTGAACTGACTGAGCCACCCAGGAGACCTCCAACAGACACTATTTTATAAGAACATTACTGTGAGGCTGGTACTGTCATGTCCTCTGTACAGATGACGTAATGGAAGCCTGGAAAGGTTAAGTCAGTTGTCTGAGAGCAAAGATATTCATGGAGGAACTGGCTTTGGAGGCAAGCAGCGAGGATTCCAAAGCCCTGATGGGGCACTGAGCCTGGCTCCTCCCACCTGGCGAACGGAGAGAATGAAGAGGAGTGAAGGACACTGGGGCTCCTGCTGCCTTGTGCCTCTTTCTACCCAATAGCTACTCTCCCCTTGTTCTTTAATAGCAGAGCCACTCATTCCTTTTTGGAAAGCAATGGGCTCTGATGAAAATACTCATTGTCCCACACCGCGTATGTTTCATTCTGGCCATGGACATTTAAGCAGAAATCCACTGAGCTTGATACTTTGTTATACAGAGAGACTGGCACTTCCCTTTTCCATTTTCCCCATCCCTTCTTCCTGTCTGAAATGAAATTACCAAGTGGCAGAGGTGAAGTAGCTGTGCTTTGACTCTAAGACTGACAGGTCCATGCTAGGGAGGGCAGAGCAGAAAGGTGGTGCTTTGCAACTTTTTTATAGAACAACAACAAATCCCTATCTGGCTAAGCGACTGTTTCTGCTCCGCATCAAATGCAATCCTAACCCACAAGGTGATATGCAAACATATCTAATAGGAGAAAGAACCCGGTTATTGTAGATGACACCATACTGCCCTAGTCTGGCCCCATGAGGTGGTGGGTACACGCGTAGCTCTGTGCCACATACGTCCACTGTGAGGGGTGATGCTGCTCGCTGTGCAGCGGTACCCAAACACAGACCCAACTCTGTATGGAACAGTGGGTATAGTTCAGAACTGACACTGCAACAGGGGTCAGCAAACTACAACCCGCTGGCCAAATCCTTCCTGTGGCCTGTTTTGAATAGACTGTAAGCTGAGAAAGTTTTTTTGTTTGTTTGTTTGTTTTTTGTTTCGCATCTTAAAGGGTTTGACAAATAAAAAACAAGAATACGTCATGGAAATCACATAGGACACAAAATCTAGAATATTTACAATCTGGCCCCTTACCAAAAAAAGTCTGCTGTTTCCTCAGAGGGACAGGATAGAGTCAATGCGCCCAGATCACAACTAAGCAGGTTGCAGTTCTTACCCTCCTTTAAGGCTATTTTTAGTCTCCTTTGTTGGGCGGTGAGTCATTACATCCAAAGTATGATATGTAATTGAAGGGCAGCCTAAGTTACTATCGGGAGGGGGGTAGTGTAGGCAATAGGGAAGGAAAAGAAACAGTAAAACTGTTACCTTCCTGACTTAAAAAAGGAGAAAATAGTTTTAAGTATATTAACATCAGATTGGCAGAAAACATCACACATCAGCTGAAGCAGATTGTTGGAAAGGAAGTATCATTAAGCACTGAACAGAAAATCCTAGAAGGAATTAAATTTTGAATACCTCAGAATAAAAGTGCCTTTCAAGAAGACTTCCCTGCCACAGGTGGTGCTAAGCTTTCATTCCATAAATAAACATGATCACCATTCACTTTAATTCTTGTCACACACAATGATGCTAGACTAACATCTGGATTGAAAGCGCTGAGTAGAAAGATGGTGATTTTCCTGATTTTCTATTCTCATTGCCTCATAGAACCTAAAGATGATCAGCCATTTAGACCCTGAAAAATTACTTCTAATAATATGGGGAAATAAGCAATTTTATTTTTAATAGAAGGCTAATGAATCATTTCTCACATCCAATGTAACGATGTAAATTATTAAATTTCTCCAATTGCATATTTGAGAAAACATCCCAACACACAATCTAGCTTAATGGTAAACCAACCTCCCACAAAAGTCTGGGGTCTTTTTGATTTTGTTTTTTGGTTTTGCTGGTTTGGTTTTTGTTTGTTTATTTGTTTGTTTGTTTCTTTTCTTTTCTTCTCTTTTTCACTAGAGCTTGAGTCTAAACAACACAGAAGAGGAATATATGTGCACATTAACACCTCAGATCCCCAAATACTTAAATTTCATTTAAGTTCAAAATTTCTTGTTTTTCTGCATGTACCTTTGTCTTCTAAAGTATTTGAATCATCAGCATTTCACAAGTAAAGCTTTTATTCCTCGAAAAGTGTATTGCATCAGCTGTTTTCATCTAATATTTTGTAGATATAACACACTTTGTCTTCAAATCAAAGATAACAAACTTTCGTTCAGACACTGAGCACAAAATTACCCTTCCTAAGAATCAGTCTTCAAGGTTTTCGATTTCTAGTATTTATCCTTCACATTGAATGTATGCATCCATATAATTTTAAAATTATGCAATTATTTTATGTAGATCAGTGATGACTGCATATGAATGTCATAAAACAACACATTACAAAACACTATGATTAGAGAAAATGGTAATTGTGAACATCTGGATTGAGAAATTTAAATTTGTAAACCTCTGATATTTTTCATAAAGCTTTTTTCTATGCTTGTCCATATTTCAATGGGTACTGACTGAAATTATTTATCTGGAAGATGCTAATTTAATGTAGATCAAAATATGTTGCCAGATCAAGTACCCAGGTAGAGAAATAGTCATGTTTTGTTAGGTAACTACACTGATATAAGAATAGTCTTAACATTTTCTTTAAGAATATTCAGCAATTTTGATGTCAAAAGAGTAAGAACAGCCAAAATGAGGAAATACTTTTAAATAGAATTCATCACATTTTATTGGAGAGGAAAATAACTATATACTTAAAAACTGCCAAAAATATCTTGAGCAGGTATGAATTCATTTTAAAAATATTTTAAGAAAGCAGAAAGTATATCTCTATTTTTAATGAAACCACATGTAATTTCTAAGTTAAGGCCTCAGGCTGCTAAAGGTCCTAATTTCTGTGAAGGAAGGACGTATCTTTTCCAAAGCCCTAGGTGCTGTCTACCTTCTGGGCAGGATGGACATTCAAATATTTAACAACATTGTGGTGGATACACCTATTATTGACAGGAAAGGCCCACTCAATCAGGGTGAATGCCGGTTGGCAAACTCAGATCTAATCCATTGGTGTAGCCCTAATGGTTATGCGCCATGTTCCTAGAGGTGTGGAGTGGGCATGGGAAGGAGAGAGAGATACTTGTCACCCACTCACTTTAGCATTCACTGCAGGGTCTTTTTCCTCTCTGGGCTTTGTTTGTGGTCACACAGGTCCTTGCTGCTCTTCTCTACAATGGGCATCTCCAGTCTGAGTCTCCTACTGAGCTCCCTCTTTAGCACAAAAAGAACATCATTATTCTCTATTCTTCATCAGCATAAAGGAAACTCCTGCCTTGATAGGCTCTCCAGCCATGTCTCGCTTTGTGTCAGGTACACAGTTCCATGGAATTGTTTCTTCCCTTTAACGAGGCCTTCCTGCACATGCATTCCACAAAGCTATCTCACATCTCTTGTCATTTTTCCCACCAGCAAGTTTGTGGAAGGATCAGGACAGAAACACAAGATTCTAGTACCAGAACTCAAAAATTTAACTTTTTATTCCGATTGTGTCATGGCAACCCTCCCTTGGAGCTAACGAGGAGAAAACTCCCTGATGGTACTTCAATAGGGGATGGTCCCACCACATATATTTCATGCCCGGTGCATTTATTCTTGTTGCCTTCTCTCAATATTATGCCATCTGCACCCACAGTCATACTATTGAGATTTTTTTTTCCTGCTTTTTCATGTTTAAGCAACTTTACTATTATATAATTCACATACTATACAATTCACCCATTTTAATATGTATGAGTCATTGTTTTTAAATGTATTAACAGTGTTGTGCATACATACCACATTCTAATTTTAGAATATTTTCACCTTCAAAAGAGATTCCACACTCATTCACAGTCAATTCTTATTGCCTCCAGCCCTAGCTGGCCCTGAGAAACATTCACCTACTTTCTACTTTTGTAGATTTACCAATTTGAGATCTTTCAAATGAGTGAAATCATAAAATACGTGGACTTCTGTGACTTGCTTCTTTTCCTTTGCCAAATGTCTTCAAGGTTTATCCATGTAGCATGTATGAGTACTTCATTCTTTTTGTATTTCCAGATAACATTCTTTTGCATGGATTTACTACATCTTATTTATCCATTAAGGCTTTTTACCCATTAACTTTTTTTTTTTTTCTTTTATCATGCCAAGAAACTCTCCTATGCTATAGAGAGTCTGGTAAAGGTTTTCTGAATTAAACTGGTGAGAATTACAAATGTAATAAACAACTACAACCTCTTCCTATGGAAGAAGTGATCTGTTCAAAGGAAAGAGCAATTAATGCAAATATTCAAGAACCCATATGCTGAGAAACTTTAAAAACACTGGCAAACATAAAGAAAATGAATAATCATTGCCTTTGCTTTCTAATGGCAAGATTTTCATCAAAACTTATATTGGCCCTGGCTGCAAGACTTGTAAACAAGTAAATAAAAATGGAAAGTGGAACCAGTAATTGTTATTTCTTACAATATCAAGCACTAAGGATGATGGATTTTTTTTTCCTCCACTTCGACCCAACAACACCATGTAGCTGCTTTGAGAATACTGATAAGCTATCACACCTGGTTGCAGGGAGTACACAGACCAAACTAGAAGTGCTGGAAATATCAATATTAAAATTTAAGGGATTGTTCATACTCCAGATGCTAGTGGGTATAAAACAAAGCAAAACAAACAAACAAACAAACAAACAAAAAACGGTGTAGCAGAGTTAGCCATGGCCCTATTATTTATAATTTTGCATTAGCAGCATTTTTCATATATGCAAAGCCCTCAGTGGACTTCAAGTTAGAATCAGTTGTACAATACAGCTTGGACCCATGTGTGTGAAGGGCGTCTGAATCTAATATTATAAAGGCAAAGAATCTCCCTGTATGGGTGAATAAATATAATTTCTACCTTGCCATTTCAGATAAGAAAACATGTGTAGTGCCAGAAGACATTACCAGAAATAATATGGGAGCTCAACTTGATTACCTTACTATTCCTTCTATATGCTCTTCTGTCTCAAAATGGGTGAAATAAATTATTGGAAAGGGTCTTATTCCCTTTGAGTGGTATGTTTTAAAGGATTTTTTTTTCCCTCCTCAAGTTATTTTTTTTTTCTAGTAGTAACACAGTCACATTGAAACAATTAACCTTGCATTTTCTTCCCTTCAAAAATTAATTCACACTACAAAACTGCATTTTACGGTCACATTCACACAGTCATTTTAAAGGAAACACAAACAAAAGGTTTCAAGTTTCTTAGGCTATTTGAAAAAAAAAAAAAAAAGAAGCAACTAGAACAGCAGTCATCCATGAAAGCAACTGACATTTAGTTTCACATGTAAGGTAAATCTGAATGGCATGAGAACCTTTCTACTCACAGGTATCTAAAGACTCGTCTGAATCATCAGGGCAGTCAGGGTCCCCATCACACAGCCAGCTCTGGGAGACACAAGTCACATGATCGTGGCAAAGAAATTCACCAGGATCACACAATTGCTGATCTGAAAATGAAAATGTTTTGAAATAAAATATGAATGATCTGAACATGAACACAAGAGCAGTACAAAGATGAAATGTGGGAAAGCAATACATAAAAGGTCCATGGGTGTGATCCACATTTTCTGTTCAGCAGCAAAACTAAACCAATTATTTATCTCAATTTTAGCTACTCAGCTCAAGCACACAATTTTGATAAAATTGACTATGTTGCAGTCTCACACAATCTGTTCTGAAAATAGTTAAGAATTCTTTTTGTGTTTATGACTAGAACTTTGGTCATATTGGATAAGGCATATGACAATCACAGCCAGTAGGTTTTACAGCTGTTGATCCAAAGCAGACATTCTTGACTACAGAAATTTTAGTTTCCTCCTCTAAGAGTAAGAAAAATCAGAAATAAAACTTATAATATTGTACTTACTTTCCATGTCTGAGAATTCAATTCCTAATCATCCATCCTGATGCTGGGGCTACAGGTCTCTATGTCAATTAGATACCCATTATCATAATTCTTTCTTTCTTTCTTTCTTTCTTTCTTTCTTTCTTTCTTTCTTTTTTTTTTTCCTACAAGTTCCCAGATGATAGTTTCTGCTACTGGATGGCAAAAGTGATAGTAATTTCCAAAAAGTTTTGCTCTAACTTGCGTTTCTACAATTGGCCATATCCAAAAATCACATTATTTTCTTTCAATGGCTTCAGAATATTTAGGATCTACAGTCCTATTTGTAGTAAACTCATCATATGTCTTTTTGTCTTGTTTTGTTTTATTTTGTTTTTTTGCTTTGTTTTGTTTTTGCAATCTTATTTATATACTGTGAATCCGTTCAATAAAATATTTACTTTTTTAATATTTTAAATGTCCGAACTAGGAATTTTTTTACAGTTGATGATCTCTGAATGTGAAGAAGTGCTAGCCATATCAAATCTTAGCCATTTGAAATCACTTATACTTTTGTTAGGTATACAAAGGAATGATTCAAGATAAAAAATCTATTAGTAAGTAGGTCTTTAAATATGTAGCAAATAAAAATTCTAAGTGATATAAAAGCATGGAAAGCATGAGGCCATAACTTAATTGACTTTTTTTCCCCAGTAATATACAGAATGATGGTGCATTTTCCATACATTGGGATAAAGTATGGAATATTTTTTTCTTTGTCTCCCTCAACCTCTTCTCTCCTGAACCAACATAATTTTCAATAATATATATTTACAAACTCACACAAACATACACAACTTCTGGGTATATAACTATTTTTTCCACTTTTGAACTATAAATATTACCTGAAAGTTCTGATTATTTTATCTTATCCTGTTTTATCTTTTCATAAATTCACCATCAATACCCTATTTATTACAACTATTATCATACTGTTTTATTTTTTGTTTGTTTTGTTTCGTTTTTGCATTAAGTTGATTGAACATACTCTATTTGGTTCTAAATAGTAGCTACAAAAATGTAGAAGTCACCATCTTTGTCTGCTTGGTTAATAGGACCAGGAGGAAACAAAGTACCTTTATGCAACAATTTGACAAATAAATGATACAGAAAATAATTGCTGAAAGAAGAGACCATAAGGGTGCCTAGATGGCTCAGTTGGTTAAGTGTCTGCCTTCAGCTCAGGTCATGATCTCAGAGTCCTGAGATCGAGCCTCACATCACTCCCCGCTCCATGGGGAACCTGTTTCTCCCCCTCTCTCTCCCTCTGTCTGCTGCTTCCCCTGCCGGTACACTCCTTCTCTCTCTCTCTCTGTGTCAATAAAGAAATAAAATCGTAAATAAATAAATAAATAAATAACCGCAGGGGTGCCTGGGAGGCTCAGGTTAAGTGTTTGCTTTAGGCTCTAGTCATGATCCCAGGGTCCTGGGATGGAGCCCTAGGGCTGGCTCCCTCCCCAGGGGGAAGTCTGCTTCTCTATCTCCCCTTGTCCCCCTCCACTTGTGCTCTTTTTTTTTTTTTTTAAGATTTTATTTATTTATCAGAGAGAGAGAGAGGGGGAGAGAGCGAGCACAGGCAGATGGAATGGCAGGCAGAGGCAGAGGGAGAAGCAGGCTCCCTGATGAGCAAGGAGCCCGATGTGGGATTCGATCCCAGGATGCTGGGATCATGACCTGAGCCGAAGGCAGCCACTTAACCAACTGAGCCACCCAGGCGTCCCTCCACTTGTGCTCTTGATAGCTGTCTTTCTCTCTTTCAAATAAATAAAATCTTTAAAAAGTGAATCTAATAAAAAGAAGAGACCACAGTTAGAGATGGAGACAAAAACAAAGAATAGATTGGAGATGTAAGCATTACTTTAAAAATGGGTAAGATTTAAATAAATGGAGAATAAATATAGGGCATTCCAGATGAGGGCAGAGTGAAAACACAACTAAGGAACTAATTAATAAACTGCATTTGAAATAAACAAACAAAAATTTTCTAAAATTAAAATGACATTCAGGTTACAGAACCTTGATTTTTTTTTTCACCAAACAGTTTGTGTGATATTTATAAGTATATTCCACTGCTAGAGGAGGAGGAGTTAAATTTTGTTTTATAACTTTTGTAGTTAATGTAGGGAAAGAGCATGAGATAAAATTCAAATTGTTTTGCTTATAGACAAGGAGACCATATAATTTATCATGAAACCGGGAGAGTTCTGAAGATGAAGGAAGGCTTATTAATAATTATAATGGGAAACAGGGATAAACCAAGTTTATTCCAGGAAAATCAGAATGGATGTTCATTGTACCTATAGCTATTCTGCATTTGATTTATGATCTTGAGATGCTAGATTGTTTCCTTCCTTCTTACCAACCAAACTATAACAAATTACTGTGAGGATAGGTGGAAAGAGATGGTGCCTTGCTGAAAACCATTGTATAACACCTGACTCAGTAAATAATCAATAAGTACTTATTAAAAGTATAAAGAAATAAAAAAGGACTATAAAGAACTGTTTATGGTGTTGGAAAATAGCATCTCAAAAACATAGGTCAGAGTCCGGAATGAAGGACTTTGATTACTATAGGAAACTTTCTGTAGATAATTTGAAGTCATAGGAAAGTCCTTAGGAACGATTATTTATGATAAAATATTGTACAAAGTCAACTTCAGGAGACTATTGAAATTGTCTAGAGAAAAGCTCCTAATGATTGAACTGAAGTAATGGGGACCAAAATGCCCTTTGAATAAAAGGTCATGTGGTAAAGGTCATACACCAAGGACGTGAGGCAAAAGGGTGTCCAGAAAATTTAAAGAAACACTAAGGAGATCAAAATGGCTGGGGAAAAAGAGATTAGAAAGAGCTGAGGTCAAGAAATGAGTAAATATAGGGTTGAAGGCAGCAGATGAAGGCTTGAGCTTTAGTAAGAGTCAAGATGGAAAACCGCTGAAAGGTTCAGAGTAAAGAGAAAATCTAACCTACTTAAAAAAAAAAAAAAATTCTGACTACTATGTTGAGAATAAATTTCAGTGAAGTAAAGGTGGAAACGAGGAGCTCAATTAGAATATTATTGCAATAATGTATATGAGAAAAGATGATTAGTAGTTAAATATATTGGTGAAATGGAGTTTCAAGACAGTATTTGATGAGGAAACTGAAGTCAAATATCCTGTTTACCATCTCATTAAATGTTGGAATCTTAAATTCAGATCTTTGACCCTCAGTGTATGACTCTTCAACTGTTTTGGGAATATTATGAGGTGTTTGTGGAAGATCTAAGAATAAATATGCATCAGGCAATGATGCATTTAAATCGGAAATTCAGGAGAATAATCAAAGCTGGAAACATGGAACAGCCCTGGAGCTATAAGAGGACAGTGAAAAAAAACTATAAGAATGGATGCAGGTGAAATTAAACTGAGGTAGGGGGAAGGAGCCGAGGGCAAAGAAATAAGAGTAAGTCCGGCAAGGGGATGGAGAGGGCAGAAAGTTTATCCAGAGATATACAAGGAGAAGGGCAAAGGAAAAGGATCTTACATAAAATCATGTGAAATCTCAAGAGCTGGAAAGAAGGGGGTAATTTTGACAATGCCCAAGTATGATGAGTTCTGAAAAGATGGAGTAGACTTGTAGGCTAAGGAAAAGGTGCCAGCAAAGGAAGAAGGAATGGAGCCCAAGGATATGGAAGTGGAGAGTTTCCCAAGGAGAATTCACGGGGCTGGAATGAGAACCTAACACTAATAGGAGCACCTGCCCTGAGAAAGAAAGGATAGGTATATGGAAGGATAAATCGTTAGCTAGTAGGGAAGCTGGTATTCTTGCCTTATCATGATTTTTCAAATAACTAAAAAATAAGATTTTTTTTTTGAAACTTGGATAAAAGGCACAATTGGAAAGAGTGGTGAAGGTTTAGGATAACTGCTATAAGGAACCGGAAAAAGGAATCCACTAGGAATCTGTGAAAACGTTTCTTAGTAACAGTGATGGGAATCCAGCTAAGACTGAAAAGTGTATATTTGATAGTTAAGTATTTTATTCATTTTGTTTTGTATTAATGTCCAAACATTCACCTACATTGAACCACAGATACAGAATAATCCCTTTGAGAAAACCTCAGAAGAATACCCTTTGGGAAAATATGCAAACCACCCTCAATGCATATTTACATGTATAGACATGTATGAAAATCCACCTATATATCTATATATATCTATATATCTATATATAGATATATATAGATATATAGGTGGATTTTAGGAGTAAGATTTTAAGAGTAAGATTTAGGAGTAAGATAGACTTAAGGGGATTTACCTAATGAGCCTATGTTATCAGCTTGCTAAGCAAGCTCCAACATTTAAAGACAATTTGCACTGTTGTGATTTTGGGGACAGTTTTATATTATCTCTCTAGGAAACAGCAGTTAAGAATAGCTTGCTACTCTACTCACCTATTTATTTTTCAACCAGATATTCCACTTAATGTTGGGTTTTTAAAAGCATTGATTATACAATTCAAATGAATGAATTTTCAGTATTTCAAGGTGATTATTTTAAAAGATATCCAATGGATTGAGCTCCTTGAATCAGAAGCAAAATATGTTGTATGTGTATGTATTTTCCACTTATCCTATTTAATGCTTCTTGCCACACTTCTGAAATAGTCAAACTAATCTTATTTTAAATATCTTCCTATTGTATGAAAGGTAATGTTATACTCTGTAATTAAAACAAGAAGCTTATGAGAATGTGCAAGCAGTTTCACTTACATCCCTCTGGAAAAAGATCAAAGCTAGTACAATGTCGATCTCTTCATAATAATAGACTCTTGCAATCAAAAGACATGAAAAGATTAGAATAACCATAGCCTAGAGAGTTTACTAAGTTTGGATTCACCCTGACTTAGTATGATAATCTTCCTACATTTATATGAAAACATATAATTGCTCATTTTAATAAAAACTTATAGCAATATTTTTGTAACTTGGACATAGATGGTCTTAAATGAAAGATTTTAGATACATGAATTGCCACAGACTATCTAATTTTATTTTCTCATTTTAAGGTCACAATGAACTGCTATTTTTTATCTTTTCAAAAAACAGGAAGAATTAAAGTCAAATACTACAATTCAATTACAAGAATAACTACGTAGATTCCAGCTCCTTGAGTATTTCACCATGATCCTTAGAAGTCAACAAAGTTCCCTTAGAAGTTAACTCACCATTTAAATACTAATGAGAATGTTCATTTACAAAAAAAAAGAAAGAAAGAAAGAAAAAGAATTGCCTATTACATGCATAACAGGACACTATGGGGAGATTAAAAGGAAGTATAAATGATGAACTCTGGTAACTAATTACAAATTAAAGATAAAGAAAGGGTAGTACCCATTTAACAGCTAAATTCCTGAGGAGTGAAATACTGATTCTAAGTTAAAGAATTTCTACAAACTCCTGCACAAGCTAAGTATTAGGAAAAGGCTGTAACTTAGGTTTTCAGAACTCAGTTAACATCACAAATACTTATTTAGTATATCCACATCTTATTGCTAACAGATATATGATGGTTAATAATATATCATTTATAAAAGCTTGAAGAGAAATATAGCTATATTTCTTTTCTTCTCATATAAGAGGCAATGATTTAATCATTGGGAGAACAGATTTCTTGTAGAAATCGACAGAAAGTATTACTAATTCAGCTTCAAATTTCCATTAGGCTCATGAAAAATTAAGGGAGCTGTGTTAGTTATCAAGTAGCAGGAAGTACCTTATATCATTTGACTTTATATTCCCAGACTCCAGAAAAATGTGCATATGCAGATGAAGAAAAAAATCCTCAGAATTCCATGTGAATTGTTTTTCATAATATGGTTAAAAGATTTCCTCTTTAATGCTTTCTTCTACTCTCCCTTCACAGCTCAACCCAAACTTTTAGTTCACTATACTGTTCTATGCACTTTCCCCAAATATAGAATTTTATGTGTCTTTACTGCTTTATTGCTTTGCTTCCCCTTACAAAAAGATTCTAGTCTTTCTCGAAAGTCTAAGGCCATTTTAACTCCTTTAATCAAAACTTCCCATCAAAAATTTTCTTCCTCCTTCACCAGTTCCAGAGCATTCCACACAGTGCTCACGTCAGCAGCACATATATTAAAAGTAGAACATTTTTAATACCAAAAGACCAAACAGCTCCTACTGTATTTTGCTCTGTGTATTGTAGTCACTGGTGATGACCTCCTCGAGGACAGAAGGTTCTGTCTTAGGACTTCATATTTGCCCTAACAAGGTGATTTCAATGGGAAAAAAATCAAATTTTCCAAAATTAATTATACATTATTTTTGGATGGGGAAGGAAGAAAAACCAAAGCAATACCAGTGCTTTATATTTTATTATCAGAAAGATAAATAGCTTTATTTAGTTAATCACCAAAAATAAAACTAAGTTCTCCCACGGTTAAAATAAAATAACCTGAATACTAAAGATCATACTATATAAAATTAAAGCATCCATGAAAACTAAAAATCAAACTTGAGAGAGATTAAATGTTATCCTCCAGAGTCTCTTGAAGACTATACTGAAAATTACACTTTTACAATAGCTGGTTATACAATGCTAACTTGGACAGATATGCTAATGATAATTTTTTTTTAAGATCGTTCCTTTAGAAATATCATCATTGTAAGTGCAAGATAAATGTAACTCACCATTTCAAGTCTACATGTAATAGAAATAGGAAAATATATTTGGATTATATTAAGAAGGTTGGTATGAGGAAAGGTAGGTCAAAAATTGGTCAAACCTGGAAGTTTCATTTTATCAAGGAATTAGTTCTCCCCACAAAATGTCCAGATGACTAAAAATAAACCATATTATACATTATAAGACTGTAATCCATATTATCATTTATCTTTCTTAAATCCAACCTTAAAAATCTGCCCAAGCTTGTAATAAAGGGCCAATCAGTAATGAAGAGTTTTAAAATCAAACACAGAGACCAGCCTTGAAAATTCACTGAACAAACTGCTTTAGTCATACAAGCAAAGCTTAATTTAGATTATCTGGCTCGACAAACGAGGCTAACTTGACCTTGGTCACTTCTTGCTTATGCCTCTCAAAATGTAAGTGAAACTTAAATTTTTCCCCAAAATTAATATGAGGCAACCACTAACCAATTCTCTTCCATGTAAGAAAATACTAATATTGTAACCAATCAGTGTGAGGAACAGTCACTGCTTCTACACTATACAAGCTGCTTTATAACAATATACTTCTAAGCCTCATTCCATGTATTGGTTTGAGTACTCTCCATTTGCAAACTATCTTTTAAACTATCTTTTATCTTTGTTCTTATAATTGTTTACATTGTCTTTGGTGTTGGACTTCAAAAGAAACCTGGTGTGTGAATCCTTATATCAGATAAGTCAAAGACTATTATAAGAGATGAGGAAGGACAATACATCATACTTAAAGGATCTGTCCAACAAGAAGATCTAACAATTTTAAATATCTTTGCCCCTAACATGGGAGCAGCCAACTATATAAACCAATTAATAACAAAATCAAAGAAACACATTGACAATAATACAATAATAGTAGGGGACTTTAACACTCCCCTCACTGAAAAGGACAGATCATCCAAACAAAAGATCAACAAGGAAATAAAGGCCTTAAATGACAAAATGGACCAGATGGACATCACAAATATATTCAGAAAATTCTATGTCAAAGGAACATAATACACATTCATCTCTAGTGCACGTAGAACATTCTCCAGAATAGATCATATCCTGGGTCACAAATCAGATCTCAACCAGTACCAGAAGACTGGGATCATTCCCTGCATATTTCAGACCACAATGCTCTGAAGCTAGAACTCAATCACAAGAAGAAAGATGGAAAGAACCCAAATACATGGAGACTAAACAGCATCCTACTAAAGAATGAATGTGTCAACCAGGAAATTAAAGAAGAATTGAAAAAAGTTCATGAAAACAAATGAAAATATAGAAACAACTGTACAAAATATGTGGGACACAGCAAAGGCGGTCCTGAAAGAAAAGTATATAGGGATACAAGGCTTTCTCAAGAAATAGGAAAGGTCTCAAGTATACAACCTAATCCTACACCTAAAGGAGCTGTAGAAAGAACAGAAAAGAAAGCCTAAATCCAGCAGGAGAAGAGAATGAATAAAGATCAGAGCAGAAATCAATGAAATATAAACCAAAAGAACAGTAGCACAAATCAACAAAACTAGGGGTTGGTTCTCTGAAGGAATTAAAAAGATTGATAAACCCCTGGACAGACTTATCAAAAAGAAAAGAGACTGAACCCAAAAAAATAAAATCATGAATGAAAGAGGAGAGATCACAACCAACACCAAAGACAATGTAAACAATTATAAGAAGACATTATGAGCAACAATATGCCAGCAAATTTGACAATCTGGAAGAAATGGATACATTCTTAGAGACATATAAACTACCAAAACTGAACCAGGAAGAAATAGAAAACCTGAACACACCCATAACCAGGAAGGGAATTGAAGAAATGTCGCAACAAGCAAGAGCCTAGGGCCAGATGGCTTCCCAGGAGAATTCTACCAAACATTTAAAGAAGAATTAATACACATTCTCCTGAAACTGATCCAAAAAAAAGAAAGAAAGAAAGAAAGAAAGAAAGAAAGAAAGAAAGAAAGGGAAGGAAAACTTCTAAACTCATTTTATGAGGCCAACATTATTTTGACACCCAAACCAGACAAAGACCCCAACAAAAAGGAGAATTACAGAAAAATATCCTTGATGAAACATGTGAAAATCCTCACCAAAATACTAGTCAATAATATCCAACAGTACATTAAAAGAATTATTTACCACGACCAAGTGAGATTTATTCCTTGGCTGCATGGTTGGTTCAACATCCACAAATCGGTCACCTGGCTGGCTCAGAGGGTTAAGCCTCTGCCTTCAGCTCAGGTCATGATCTCAGGGTCCTGGGATCAAGTCCCACATCAGTCTCTCTGCTCGGCAGGGAGCCTGCTTCCTCCTCTCTCTCTCTGCCTGCCTCTCTGTCAAATGAATAAAATTATCTAAAAAAAAAAAAAATCCACAAACCAATCAATGTGATACAAAACCTTAATAAAAGAAACAAGAGCCAAATGATAATCTCAATAGATTGTGAAAAAAAACAACATTTGACAAAGAACAGCGTCATTTCTTGATCAAAACTCTTCAAATTGCAGGGATGGGGGTACATACCTCAATATCATCAAAGCCATTTATGAAAAACTCACAGAAAATATCATTCTCAATGGGGAAAAAGTGAGAGCTTTTCCCCTAAGGTCAGGAACACAGCAAGGATGTCCACTATCACCATTGCTATTCAACATAGTACTAGAAGTCCTAGCCTCAGCAATCAGACAGCAAAAAAGAAATAAAAGGCATCTAAATCAGCAAAGACGAAGTCAAACTCTCACGCTTTGTAGATTATATGATACTTTATGTGGAAAACCAAAAAGACTCCACTCCAAAACTCTTAGAACTTGTAGAGGAATTCAGTAAAGTGTCAGGATATACAATCAATGCACAGAAATCAGTTGCATTTCTATACACCAACAGAAAGACAGAAGAAAGAGAAATTAAAGAGTCGATCCCATTTACATTTGCACCCAAAATCATAAGATACCTAGGAATAAACCTAACCAAAGAGGCAAAGAATTTATACTCAGAAAACTAGAAAGCTTTCTTTATAGAAATATATATAGAGAAATATAGAAATATATATTTATACATAATATATATAAATTATATATTATATATAATATGTATAAATATATAATATATAAATATATATAAATATAAATTATTTATTTATATATAAATATAAAATCTAGAAATTGAGGAAGACACAAAAAAATGGCAAAACTTTCCATGTTCCTAGATTGGAAGAATAAATAATGTGAAAATGTCTGTGCTACCTAGATCAATCTACACACTTAATGCAATCCGTATCAAATTACCATCAATTTGTTTTTTTAAAAGAAATGGAACAAATTATTCTAAAATTTATATGGAACCAGAAAAGACCCCAAATAACTAGTGGGATGTTGAAAAAGAAAGCCAAAGTTGGTGGCGTCACAATTCCTGACTTCAATCTCTATTATAAAACTGTCATCATTAAGACAGTATGGTTCCGGCACAAAAATGGACACCAAGATCAATGGAATGGAATAGAGAGTCCAGAAATAGACCCTGAACTCTATGGTCAACTAATGCTTTAATGAAGCAGGAAAGAATGTCCAATGGAAAAAAGACAGTCTCTTCAACAAATTGTGTTGGGGACATCGGACAGCCATATGCTGAAGAATGAAACTGGACCATTTCCTTATGCCATACACAAAAATAGACTCAAAATTGATGAAAGACCTCAATGTGAGACAGGAATCCATCAAAATTCTTAAGGAGAACACAAGCAGCAAACTCTTCGACCTCAGCCACAGCAACTTCTTCCTAGAAAAATTGCTAAAGGTAAGGACAAAAATGCCTATTGGGACTTCATCGAGATCAAAAGCTTTTGCACAGCAAAGGAAACAGTCAGCAAAACCAAAAGACAATTGACAGAATGGGAGAAGATATTCGCAAATGACATATCAGATAAAGGGCTAAGTAACCAAAATCTATAAACAACTTATCAAATTTCACACCCAAAGAACAAATAACCCAATCAAGAAACAGGCAGAGGACATGAACAGACATTTCTTCAAAGAAGACACTCAGATGGCCAACAGACATGAAAAAATGCTCAACATCACTCAGCATCGGGAAATACAAATCAAAACGGTAATGAGATAGCACCTTACACCAGTCAGAATGTCTAAAATTAACAAGTCAGGAAACAACAGATATTGGAGAGGATGGTAAGAAAGGGAACCTTCCTACACTGTTGGTGGGAATGCAAGCTGGTGCAGCCACTCTGGAAAACAGTATGGAGGTTCCTCAAAAAGTTGAAAATAGAACTACCCTATGGCCAAGCAATTGTTGTTTATTTTCCCTAAAGTTACAATGTAGTGATCTGAATGGGTACATACACCCGAATGTTTATAGCAGCAATGTCCACAATAGCCAAACTATGGAAAGAACCTAAATGTCCATTAACAGATGAAGGGATAAAGAAGATGTGGATATATATACAATAGGATACTATGCAGCCATCAAAAGATATGAAATCTTGCCATTTGCAATGATGTGGATGAAACTAAAGGGTATTATGCTGAGCAAAATAAGTCAATCAGAGAAAGACAATTATCATAAGATCTCCCTGATATGAAGAATTTGAGAGGCAGAGTGGGGGGTTTGGGGGGTAAGGAAGGAAAAAATGAAACAAGATGGGATCGGAAATGAGACAAGTCATAAGAGACTCTTAATCTCACAAAACAAATTGAGGGCTGCCGGGGGGGGGGGGGGGTGTGGAGAGGGTGGTTGGATTATGGATATTGGAGAGGGTATGTGCTATGGTGAGTGCTGTGAAGTGCGTAAGCCTGACAATTCACAGACCTGTACCCCCAGGACAAATAATATATCATATGTTAATAAAAATAATTAATAAAAATAATTAAAAAAAACACATCAGCACAGGACTAAGGCCAGCAATAATAACTAGAAGCAAATGACTAGATTTTAAGAAGACTACTTTGTAAATGCTCAAAAAAATGACACCTCAGGAAAATATATGAATTTGGCAAGTGAGTGTATGTGTGTGTACACGTTTCTATTCTCATGAGATGAAAAGATGCAAAAATGTGATACATTTCTATGATGAGAAAATTATAACTAATTGTATATTTTTATTTTTTCCATTGGCTACCAAATTTGCAATCACCCTATGCCTTATTAAACACCAAGTGGCTGTGGTGCTGCAAATGACCATTTGTACATACAAAACACCTAATATAAAACCAGGACAAAATTGAAATTTTAAAGAAGTACATTATCCCCAGGAGAAAGCTTTGCTCATTTTTCACTTTTATCATAAAGAGCAAATGAAAAGTCTCTCTGTAAACATTTCAAATCCAATTTGACATTTAATTTTCATGGAGAAACTTGTTTTGTTTTGCTTGTTTTTTTTTTTGTTTTCTTCCTTGATCACTTAAACATTGTTAGCCTCCTTGTTGGTTGGTAGGTTGGTTTTTTTCTGTAGGCAGTGATACGGAAAATTGTAACACACTCAACATGGACCTGTTTAGAACTGTTTTTTTTTTTTTTTTTTAAACCAAGGAAAAACAAAAAGTACCAAAGTAAAAACGCTGTCTTTTATTTAGCAAGAGACAAAGGATGTATTTTTTAGTGGAATAAAACTGATACATTCAATATGATTGACTTGAGTTTTTATTATCACTGGACTAAAGCTTTGTAGTTCTGTGTCCTTTTCTGAAATTTCGGTAGAAATGTTCCATTTCTTTTTTACCTGTCCTTTCTCAAAAGCCCTCTGAAATGAGTCTGCAGAATTATTTCATATACTACATTGTTAAGGAAGAGGAAAATTTTGACAGGTCCCCTTTGTAAATGTAAGAGAAAAAGCCTAAATTATTGACATTTCTTTGCAAGTTCTATTCTCTAAATCCTGTATGATCCTCTTCCAATCTCCCAGGGGGTACCAAAATTCACATCTTTTTTCTCATCTCTAGGCTTAGTGAGATTCGAAACAGATGGTTAGGCTTTGGCTCTTTCGGGGATGATGCAATATCTCCTCTCTGTTATCCTCTGTTTTAACCATTAAGAGCTCTTCAAAGACTAACATTTTACTTGTCTCAAGTTCCAATTTTGATTTTAAAAAGGTATTTCTCGATCATAATTTCTTGTTTCCTATTTTGAAAGACTTTAAAACTTACTCCTTTAATTAGTCCTCATTAATGGAGAACCAAATAGGCACTGAGAATATAACAGTGAAGACAAGAGCAGCATTTCTACCCGTAAGTTGCTGAGGTATAGGCAAAAACAGAAATATTTACAATAATGGGAAGTAGGTGTTAATTAAAGTGTGTCTGGGTATCAAAGAAGCACAGCAAATGGAGGACCTTGTGCTACGGACAGCTGAGAGTGTGAGATAGCTAAGATGCAGAGCAGGCATGCAGAAAACACCTTCAGTTACCTACCCTACAGCTATTTTTGCCACTTTTGAAAAACCCCACATTTCACTTTAGAGGCAGGGAAGGCCAATGACTTGTTTTCCCAGTAGTGGTTTGCAGCTGGGCATACACATGTGTCCCAATGTTAATCAAAGACAACTGGGTAGAGAATCTACTAAACTGTTCCCGGGAAACAGTTTTCTTTCTATTAAAAAAAAAAGACTTGATAAGAGGAGCTCTCCTGCATTGCTTTATGTTATGAGCATTTGAAATCTGGAGTGGCCTCAGCCATAATCAGAGACTGAGGATGAATAAGACTGAGGACAAACCCAAACCCAACACAGTGGGGATGGCAAGGTGGAAAATCAATGTGTATTAGGAGATTCTTTTGGGCTACCCTAAGGTGCTTCTGTATCCCATCCCATGAATCTCTATACCTTTTGTTATATTATGCAACAAATATCCTCATTACTTGGCTGTGGTACAGTGAGTAATTTCACTATCAATCAGAAGAAACTGATATAGGTACAAGGGAAGCTTCCTCCCAAAAGATATTTTTTAATAATTCTAATATAAAAAGGCAAGATTGCCAAGCTGATGAGGTGGGGGGTTGCATTCCAAACAAAAGAGAGATGATCACAGGGAAAACATGGCATATTATTGGAACACCAAGTGACTCCTAAGGCTGAAGTTTAGCTTATGTACCAAAGAGAGGCTGGAAAATAGGTCGACTTTTCATACTATTCGGTTTGAATGGTCAATGTTTTAATACTTTTTCATGCAGTAAGGCTCACTTTTGTTATTTTAAGTCACTGCCATTTTAAAAGACTTTTGTGTGGGAGATAAAATAATACAACAAATAGTTATTATATTTATTTTAGCCACATGCTAAATTAAACAATTTGTGTATTTCACTTAAACCTCAAAAATCTGTTATTTGCATTTGATAAATCAGATATGTGACTATTTAGGAAGTTGAAAGACTTTCTTAATATCAAACTAGGAGGTGGCATGACAAGAACACAAACATTCATCTGACACAAAGCTGCTCTCATAACCATCAAAGGAGTTTTTCTCAATTTGGAGATTACTGGCATTTTGAGAGCAACAATTTTTGCTTTGGGAATAAAGTTAGCACCACTGATTTCTAGAGATTAAATGTCAGTCCCTGTAACACACCAAAACATCCCACACATATATGTGCAGGCACTACAGATGTTGGCATTAAAAGCCTACCTAGAAATCATATGAAGAGTTGGTATTCAACCTCTTTTAAACTATTAAGACTTTGCAAAAAACAATTACACTTCCAAAATAGGTGCCGACGCTTCCGTCTTTTCAAATCTTTCCCACATTCCGGTTGATACCTAAAATTCCATGTGTTTAAGTCGCACATCTATAAAGGCAGCAAGTATGCCTAGAAGGAATGAAACTTTATCATTTATTTATAGTTTTGTGAATAAAAAATAAAAGGAAGGCATTATGGAGATGGAGGCAATCATGAAGATGTACCACAGATGAAAAGATTGAATATTAGGAACAAAGGAGGTTGGAAGCACCATGGGCCCGTTATGATATTGTCAAGGATTTACTTCTTTAGTATTCTCCAAAATCAAAGGCATAGAATAAATGATCTTTCCAGCTTCTACTATTTTATCTCCATGATCAAACAAATGCTTAAAATGTATGGACAGTCCTCTAGGGGGAATATTAAAAAGTGGTGAGATAGTGGATTTCATAGAATGGTTACCCTTTTGTAGACATATATCTAAACCCCAAACTATCAAATGAGAAAAGCATCTTTATTAGTTATTGTGATAGAGGACAGAGGTCCCAGCTAGGCAGGATTATGTTATTTGGATAATTGTGAAATATGAATAAAAGTTCAATGGGTTTCCTAAACATAACTATAAGTAACAGAGATAATTAAGTACTTCTCTGCAGAAGACACATGTCATGAGAATTTAAATTAATCCTTGTGAAAGTAATTATTACTCTATCAAAAGAAAAAGGTCTAATGTAACATTTTAATGTTAATAGGAAATTAGAAAAGGTAGCCACTGGGGCCTAAAGGAATATAAATCAAGCCTCATAATGTTTTCAGGAAGAGATATAAATGCACACATTTTCTCACATTATGCCAATGATTTTATGTTTTTTTTCCCACAATTAAGGAATTATTGAGAAACAGTATACTTAACAAAATATATATTAAATCATGTTATGTGAATATGTATTAGACTGTTACTATTTTCTGTTCAAGTTTTGGTGATGTTATAATTGCACGTTTTATTTAATTAAAATATAAGAAATTGGAACATAATCAAAAGGGACAAGAATCAAACCTTCTTCTGTTCACCACTCTTAGACAATAACTTCTACTACATTTTTAAATCTTCCTGTAGAGTTTTATATCTAGAAAAATTACAAACTAATTTTCGGATTTTTTAAAAACATTCACTATATTGTTCTATACATTGCTTTTTTGTTTTAATTAGAAAATATTTTGTGATAAACTTTCAAAATAGCAAATCTAATTCTACATGATTGATTTAATAAGGTCATGGTAAACCATTTATTACATGAATTTTCCATACTTTTTGATGTTTTAAAAATCAGGAACTAAAAACAGGTAATAGGTAAAATTAAAAGTTGCAATAAACAATTCTGCAGGTAATTTCTGGTTACTTGTCTTACTTAAAAGAAGAAGAAGGTGGAAGAGGAGCAGGACAAAACTTAATGACTAAAAGTGAGATTTCACAAAAGAGTTGATTTTTAGAATTTTTGAATTCATTTAGGCAAATTGCCCTCCAAATATAGTGCCAAAATTTACACCCCAACCTTACTTTTGTCCTACACCCTAACTTACACTTGTTATTGTTTTTTAGTGTCAGTACAAGAGATTGCATCATTGTAATATTTCTATTTCTTTTGACCTCAAATATTCTCTTCATATTTTTTGACCATATTTTCAGAAGCTTGTTAATCTTTATTAGACCCAATGATGACAGAACTTGGAAAAAGTCCACGAAGCCAGGACATCCTCGTGCCTGCCATATAAACAATCATTTATTTTTCAGGAAAGTTGAGCTTTAAGTGGGTTGTGACCTCATTTTTGAGGTGTATTCTTAAGATGCAGTATCCTTCCCAGGAACATAGATCCAGGGCTTCCATGAGGGAGGATGAACTATCTATGCAGTCCTGTAGTTTAAAGTTCCTTTGTTGAATAATCACTTTGCTGAATAATACACTTTTATAAAATAATTAATTAATTAATTAATTTTAATTTTTAAATTTTTAAAAATTTTTTTATAAACATATAATATATTTTTATCCCCAGGGGTACAGGTCTGTGAATTGCCCACACACTTCACAGCACTCACCAAAGCACATACCCTCCCCAATGTCCATAATCCCACCCCCTTCTCCCAAACCCCCTCCCACCAGCAACCCTCAGTTTCTTTTGTGAGATTAAGAGTCACTTATGGTTTGTCTCCCTCCCAATCCCATCTTGTTGCTAAATAATATTCTTAATTTGCCATTTTGATGTTTGTTTGGCCAGTTTTAAGGAAAGGGTGCATCACTTTACTTTCCAAGGGAAACATCAATAGGATTCTTCCAAAAGCTTTAAATATAAATTTTATAATGGAAAAATGCTCTGTTCTATAAAATAGTTTTTAAGTAGGTGGGGGAATTCAAAATACTTCCTCAGTTTTGGGGATGCTCAGTGCTAGTTCTGTTTGGCCAGTCCCCGTCATAATGCCAATTCAAATCCTTAGGGAATATTTTTACCATCATGTGCCTGCAGTCACATAGGAGAAATGATACCTGATGATGAGAGACAATCACTGTCTATCGAGGATGCAAGATTTTATAGCCAATATTCAGATTTTGGTTGGGCATCAACTTTGATAGGGAATTAAAGAGTGTTTCTTTCATTTGATACTTTCAAATTTCTACTGCACCATAGTTAATGTACTTAAGGTGTAATCTAACTCAGAGAGACCACAGCAAATCTTAGTATATTCTACAACTAGAATTTATTTTAATATCCATTATACTTTCTTTAAAAATACACAGAGCACTGGCTGTGGTGCATAAACAATGAATTCTGTTACACTGGAAAGAAAAAAAAAGGAGTCTGATAGACTTTCCATCGGTTATCTAATTTAAATCTTTATAACACTATATCATTAATGTTGATATCTTTTTTTAATATGAAACAACTGAAAATAAGTATAATTTGTTATAGTGTATGTGAAGCATTTGGTCTAAAACTCAAGTTGTTCTGATTCTAAAATGTAAGCCCTAAACAATTATACTGTACACTATATATCCCAATATAAATTATGTTTATATAACACAGATTCTAAGGTGAACATTTTTCTTACTTTGTAACATCTCTCATATCATATATATGATTCTTATAATCAAAAAAAATTACACAGAGTAAGTCCTGGTTAAAAATATATATTATATATGAACTTCATCTTTCTATGTCTCTATAGGTCCAAAAAATCTAGCCACTTCAATCCTTTAACTTGTAGGACCTCAATCCACAATCTTCTGATTCACACATATTCAGCTCTTTTCCCTCAGACCTTGCTAAGTCATGAATATCACTCTTAAAATCATTTTACTGTCATAAAGAACAATTACAGGTATATCTTGTTTCATTGCACTCTGCTTTATTGTGCTTTGCAGATACTGTGCTTTTTTACAAACTGAAGATTTGTGACTATTCTGTGTCAACCAGAACTATCAACACCAATTTTCCAACAACCCTGTTCACTATGTGTCTCTATGTCACATCTTTGTAATACTCAGAACATTTCAAACTTTTTCATTATTATTACGTTTGTTAGGTTGATCTGTGATTAGTAATCCCTAATATCACTATTTTAATTGTCTTGGATGCCCAAGCCACACCCATATAAATGAACTTAATATCAATATATGTGTTCTGACTACCAGCCAGTCATTCTTCAGGCCTCTCCATCTCTTTGGGCCTCCTTATTTCCCAAGAGAAAAGAAGTTTAAAATTAGGCCAGTTTGGGGCGCCTGGGTGGCTCAGTGGGTTAAGCCGCTGCCTTCGGCTCAGGTCATGATCTCAGGGTCCTGGGATCGAGTCCCGTATCGGGCTCTCTGCTCAGCGGGGAGCCTGTTTCCTCCTCTCTCTCTCTCTCTTTCTCTGCCTGCCTCTCTGCCTACTTGTGATCTCTCTCTGTCAAATAAATAAATAAAATCTTTAAAAAAAAATTAAAAAAAAAATTAGGCCAGTTAATAACCCTGGAATGGCCTCTAAGTATTCAAGTGAAAGGAAGAGCGGCATGTCTTTCACTTTTAATCAAAAGCTAGAAGTGAAAAAGTTTAGTGAGGAAGGCCTGTTGAAAACTAAGAGAAACCAAAAGGTAGGCCTCTTGCACTAATCGGTCAGGTTGTGAATGCAAAGGAAAAGTTCTTGAAAGAAATTAAAAGTGCTAATCTAGTGAACACACAAATGATAAAAAAGCAAACAGCCTTATTGCTGATATGGAAAGGTTTTCAGGTGTAGAGAGACAATCAAATCAGTCACCACATTCCCTTAAAGCCCAAGCCTAATCCAGAGCAAGGCTCAAAGGCTGAGAGAGGTGAGGAAGCTGAAGAAAAGTCTGAAGCCAGCAGAGATTAGGTTCACAAGTTTGTGGGGAAAAAAAAAAAAAAATCTTTATAACATCAAAGTGCAAGACAAAGCAGGAAGTACTAAAGTAAAAGCTGTAGCAAGTTCTCCAGAAGATCTAGCTAAGACCATTAATGAAGGGGGTTACATTAAACAACTGATGTTTTGTGCAGACAAAGCAGCCCTTTACTGGAAGAAGATGCCATCTAGGAGTTTCGTAGCTAGGAAGGAGAAGTCAACCACTGGCTTCAATGTTTCAAAAGACAAGTTGACGGTCTTGCTACAGGCTAATGTAGCTGATGACTTGGAAGTTCAAGCCTATTCATCTAGCATTCCAAAAATTCCTAGGTCTTTAAAAATTATGCTAAATCTACTCTGTGTTCTACAAATGGAACAACAAAGACTAGATGACAACACATCCATTTATAATTTGGTTTATTAGATATCTTAAGCCCACTGTTGAGACCTATAACTCATGAAAAAAAGAAAAAAAAGATTCCATTCAAAATATTACTGCTCACTGACAATGTACCTGGGTCATCAAAAAGCTCTGGTGGAGATGTACAATGAGATTAATGTTTCACACTTGCTAATCCAACACCCATTCTGCAGCCCATGGATCACGGAGTAATTCTGGCATTCAAGTCTTATTATTTAAGAAATATATTCCAAATACCTTAGCTGCCATACATAGAAATTCCTCTGATGGATTTGAGCAAAGTCAATCAAAATCCTTCCGGAAAGGATTCATCATTCTAGATGACATTTGTGATTCATAGGAAGAAGTCAATATGGTAGCATTAACAGGAGTTTGGAAGAAGTTGATTCCAACCCTTCTGGATGACTTTGAGGGGTTCAAGACTTCAGTGGAGGAAGTAACTGCAGATGTTGTGGAAACAGCAAGAGGACTGGAATTAGACATAGAGCCTGAAGATAGGGCTGAATTGCTGCAATCTCATGGGGGTATTTTAGTAGATGAGGATTTTCTTCTTATGAGTAAGTAAAAAAAGTGGTTTCTTGAGAGGAAATCTACTCCTGGTGAAGATGCTGTGAAGACCATTTAAGTAACAGCAAAGGATTTAGAGCATTACTAAACTTAGTTGATAAAGCAGCAGGATTTGGAGAAGATGGACTCCAAAGACTCCATAGAAGTTCTACTATGGATAAAATGTTATCAAACAGTATTTCATGCTACAGAGAAATTACTCATGAAAGAAAGAGTTGATGGAGGTTGATGGAGGCAAACTTCATGGTTGTCTTAAGAAATGGCCACAGTGAACCCAACCTTCAGCAGCCAACACCCTCATCAGTCAGCAGGCATCAACACTGAGGTAAGACCCTCCACCAGCAAAAAGATTATAACTCACTGAAATCTCATATGATGGATACTATTTTGTAGCCATAAAGTATTATTTAATTATGTACATTGTTTCTTCGGACTTGCTATTGCACACTTAACAGACTACAATATAAAGTCAACATAACGTTTTTATGCACTAGGAAACCAAAAAATTTATTCGATTTGCTTTATTGTGGTACTTGCTTTATTGTGGTGGTCTGAAACTGAACCCACAATATCTCTGTGGTATGCCTGTAAGGTTTTTTCACGCCTATAAGGTTTTTTCCACTAAAACAAGATAAGTCTGTATATTGCCCATGGATTGGATTTTCTTCTCCTTGAGGAGTGGATAAGTATATTTTAAAAGTCCACTGGCTTGTGGTCAAAGATCAATCTAGATGATTAACAAATACCTGAATTCTATAGAAGACTGGACAGCAATTGCTATCAATATGCTCATGAAACAAAATCTCAATGTGTAATAGCCACAATATGTATATTTTTGAGAGATTATTAGCAATGAATGAGAAGGTGAAAGCATACGCAAACATGAGAATAAAGCAAATTTTATGGATTCTGGTGTTTGATATTACCTATGAATAATTCCTCATCTCTATACAATTAGAGTTGATATCTTCTACCATGATTAAATAACTTCTCTAGAGTATTAAAATGTTTAAGCTACTTTAAAATGTATTAAAAAAAAACTAACTAGACTTAAGAATAAGTTAACATTTGGATAATAAAGACAATATATACAAGAACCTGCCATCATGTATTTGTTAAATATTTTAGCTCACCAACTATGTTCTTTATTCAAAGAAGACTACCTGGATTTCAATTATTATAATTTAAAAGTAGGCATATTAACACAATATCTCATTGTGTTTTTAATTATCTACTTATTAATTTTTATTCATTACATACATTCATGCTCTTGTTTCCTAAGGATATTTATTATTTCTTTGATTTGAACTATGAATGCAATTAAGTAAATATCATTATGTATCTTAGACATTCTTCAATAAATGTTTAATTATGGTAAAAGAGGGGAGATGGGAGTGATTATAGAGTGGACAATGATTTATTTTACTGGGGTGATGACAAAGTTTTGAAATTAGAGGTGGTGGATACCATCACTATGAATACAATAAACGCCACTGAACTGTATTACTTTATAAAGTTAATTTTATGTTGTATAAATTTCACCTCAATTAAAAGAATCATAAAAAATTATAGTAAAAGAATTAATGAAAAATTTACAGGAAAAACACAGGAAAGAAAAGAAATTTCTTTATCAATAGATAAATGGTAGCAGTGTTATAATCAGGTTAAAAATTTAAAAATTAAAAAAAGTTAAAGAAAAGAAACTTTTTAAAAAAGATTTTATGTATTTATTTGAGAGAAAGAGAGAGAGAGAGTATGAGAGGGGAGAAGGTCAGAGGGAGAAGCAGAATCCCTGCCGAGGGCGCCTGGGTGGCTCAGTGGGTTAAGCCGCTGCCTTCGGCTCAGGTCATGATCTCAGGGTCCTGGGATCGAGTCCCGCATCGGGCTCTCTGCTGAGTGGAGAGCCTGCTTTCCTCTCTCTCTCTCTCTCTGCCTGTCTCTCTGTCTACTTGTGCTCTCTCTCTGTCAAATAAATAAATAAAATCTTAAAAAAAAAAAAAAAAAAAGAATCCCTGCCGAGCTGGAAGCCTGATGTGGGACTTGATCCTGAAACTCCAGGATCATGCCCAGAGCCAAAGGCAGTGGCTTAACCAAATAAGCCACCCAGACATCCCAAGAAAATAAACTTTAATTCCTTCATGGGTGGCCAGAATAAACTAAATATCATTGATAAATACAAAATGATTCTACCAATAGTGGTGGCAAAGTATTGCAGTAAATGTCAGCAAAAAAGATTAAAAGTAAAAAATCTGAACCAAAATCCACATTTTATTTCACTCTTATTTATTATTTATTATATGCTTAATTTACATAATAAGCTGCAAGTGTTCCTTGCTCATGAAAATTGTGCAACCTTGGAAATTTCCCCATACCCAAATTGAGTGCTCAGAGAGGAAAATAAAGTAAAAATACTGATTTTACTAATAGGAGTCACTTCTAGAGGACTGGTAGCCTGCGTTCTTTTCCATGCTTTTGTTTTCAACTTCTAACCTCTCTGCCTCCCATCTTTTTTATTTGAGAGATTTAAAAGTTCATTGACTCTACTAGGTAATATCTATACCCTGGAACAAAGTCTCACTCTTTCTCTTGGCATATTATCCAATTAAGCCATAGGCTAAGATTCTTATAAATACTAACAGACACTGAGTATTCTTTACAAAATGTTTGTCTATTCATGCTACTTTTCATGACACATAGAGCTAGATGTGTTTCTCTTACATTGCTCCTACCCAGAGTCTGACATAGCTTCTTTGGTGGGACAATCTATAATTTAATCTATAATTTAAGTATAAATAACACCTGCACAAATGATTCATTAGTTCAAATATGGATTAAAAATGTATTTGAACATCAAGAGTTTAATATATCCCATTCCAGAAAAGGATGGTGTAACTGAAACCAACATGAAAGGCTGTACAGGTTCGAAGTCCCAACACTGGATTCCCCATGCATCTTCATGCTTTCTCCTGGGCAAGTGACTCCAGGACCTTGGTCCTAAAATACTCTTCCAGAAAACAAGTTTCAGCTAAAAGCAACTTTAAAAGTCTCCTAGAGCTCTTGTATTTAAATATTGTGCTCTGTAGATATTAACACTGAATTAACCTTAAGGTTCAACTCTCTTTTCTTTTAAAATTCCCTTAAAAAGTTTGCTAGATTCACCTCACTTAAATACATTAACTTTATTATAGACTCTCCTTATCTTGTTTTTGAGCCACTGACTTATACCAACTTTATCTCTCAACGTTACTCTAAGTTATTTTTGTTCATTTCTAAAAATTAATTTGCATACTCAAAGATTACATATAGGCACTATTTTTTTTATAGTCAGAATAATCTGACTATAAAAAATCATGCCTCAGTAGAGTTGGTTTAAAAATAATATGTCAAATGTTCTTAACTCAATTTTTAGATATTTGTTGCAGACATATTCTCAAAAATGAATTTTTGAGAATAAGAAGATGCATCCTGAGGTGACTTCTTCAAAGCATAAAAAACATCTAATAAATGTATTAAATCATTGAAATTAGACAGTGATTTGTATATGATTTAATTTTTTTCCTTTTTTAGCACCAAAACTAATTTCTGAGGCTTCTGGAGCCAAAACCATTCATCTTGGCATTAACAAATCCACTTATTTATACATAGATAATCCCATTACATTCCCATTATTAAATATATTCTTTATTATAATATTTATTATATTTAGGGGATTTTTTTTTCTGAGAATATTTCCTGGTTAGCAATCTAAATCTACTTCAGCCACTGAAAAGTGTGTGTGGGGGGATTTTAAGAAGAGATACCCCAAATCACTTGCATCATGGAAACCCATACTGCTTCAAGATCAGTAGTCAAGAAAGTTGTTAGGGGGATGTCTGTGTTAAAGTCAACTGGTGCTGTCACACTGGAAAATAGTATGACGCTTCCTCAAAATGTTAAATAAAACTATCCTATGACCCCACCATTGCACAACTAGGTATTTATCCAGGAATACAAAAATAGTGATTTGAGGGGGCGCATGCACCCCAATGTTTATAGCAGTACTATCAACAATGGCCAAAATATGGAGAGAGCCCAGAGGTCCATCGACAGATGAATGGATAGAAAACATGTAGTATCTATCTATCAATCTACATATATATACATACACACATCTACAATGGAATATTACTCAGTCATCAAGAATGAGATCCTGCCACTTGCAATGACATGGATGCAATCAGAGGGTATTATGCTAAAGAAAATAAGTCAGAGAAAATACCATATGATTTCACCCATATGTGGAATTTGAGAAACAAAACAGATGAACATAGGGTAAAGTAAGGAAAAATAAGATAAAAACAGAGAGAGAGGTAAACCCTAAGAGATTTTCAACCATAGGAAATAAACTGAGGGTTACTGGAGGGGAGGTGGGTAAATGGGTGAAGGGCATTGAGGAGGGCACTTGATGTAATGAGCACTTGGTGTTATACACAAATGATGAATCACTGAATTCTATCCCTAAAACTAATAATATACTGTATGTTAACTAAACTGAATTTAAATTTAAAAAAAGCAAACTCATCTGGAATGGGATTAAACAAAAGAAATTCCTAGTTCCTGGTTAGAAAATCTGGAGGTAGAGTCCAAAATTCAGAATTTTATAAAGTTCTTGAAGTATTTCTTGGGCACATTGAAGTTTGCGAACCTCTAAACCGGAGTGTCTATGCTTCCTTGTTAGTATTGAATCATATCTTTTTGTAAGTAAGACCTGTAATTTCAAGGATTTCTCTTCTTCATCATAATCTAAGCAACCCAACACATAACTTACAGTAAGTAACTATATCCCCAATTTGGAAGAACTGGATCTCTTGCTAATGTGCAATCTCAACATGATCTCATACGCCCAGCTGTGCCATCGAGGAAAATATCAGTCTCTTGTCTTTGACTCTCCTTCCACTTATTCTTTACAGATGGCATTTTGTCATCAATGTAAATGGATGCCTCCCAACAGAGGCATATGCATATGATATGGTTATTCATGTTTGGTGGATGTTTTTTAGGGAAAAGAATATAAAATTACAAATGCAAAATTAGATTGAAAATAGATATTTAAAATATGAAATTATATATTTTTTAAAATTTACACCCTTATAAAACACCCATTAACTCTAAAATTAACAATGTTTTTTTTATTAATTAACTCACTAGCAGCTCTATAATTTCCTTTCCTTTTATTTATTTACCTAGATACTTTAATCATCTGTATAATCATATTTTCTACAGGGAGAATAAAATGTTAATTCTGTCTTTTCCCTTGAATGTTTGATACAAATTTTAAATCATTATCTTAGAGATGTTTCTTTAATTTTCATGACTTCTCATTGAAAGTGCCAGAGAAAGTGGGTGGTTCTCAAATCTGTGGTCCTCTATACATTCCTCTTATATATGATCTTCAATATTTGGAATAACTTTCCAAAGGCTAGTTTCTTGTTTTTCACCACCTATATTCTTCAAATATCATTAAGCATACTTATACTGTGTCATGACCCTTAGCCCTGCACTTACATATGAGGTTTGGTATATCAACACAATGAGTAGAAACCAAACATACACTACAAATAACTATCCTTAATAGTGACTGTGAATAACATAAATTATCTCATTAAACACAAATTAAATATAATATGAACTTTATTCCCTGAATTCAGACTCCAAAAGTACCCATAGTTACTCCAATACCTGATTCATTCTCCTCCCTATTCTCACCTTTCTCAGTAATAAGTATCACAGTTAATGCATTGCTCAAACTTCATTTTCACAGCTTCAACTATATATATCTCCACTTGGTTTGGTATTATGGAGACTGAACAAGAAACATATTAAAAGTTAAAATTTAACCTACATTCTATTATTATTTGTAGCCAAAGGCACGGGGCTATTTCTAAACCTCTGCTTCTCAATCAACTCACGCATTAGATGACTCACTGAATCATGGTAATTTTATTTTCTGCTTCCCATATAGCACTAAACTGTCATCTCCTCTTTCATTTTGATTGGAATTTCCAGTGTAAGCCATGAGTATTTCTCCCTGGAGCCCACAGGCAGTCTCCTTCTGCATTAAGTTTTGTTTCTCTCCAACTCGTTTTCCAGAGTGTGATCCATTTTTAGAATATACATCTAAAACTTTTATATCATTGTTTCTTCAAAAACTTAGAATTACCATAAAATATCCAATCTCAATAAACATAATATATACAAAGTACCTCCAGGACTGAACCCTTGTTCACAATTGACCTTCCTCTCTGCAAACTCAGAGATCCAGCCCCAAATGACTTATTTTTGGTCTGTCACTATAACATGTGTTTCCTTGCCTCCATTCTTCAACAGATCCTGTACCTTCTGCTTAGACCAAATCTTCTCCTCTCACCCATTTCTTAAATCAGATATACCTTATGTTTCAACTTAAAAGTTTTATCTTCCCAGACAGCTGATGACTGTGCTTTGCAATGTCTATGTTTCTACTCTGATGATGTAAAACAGTTTACTCTCATACCTTGTTCATTTCTCTTTCTTTCTAGGCCATAAGGCTAAGTAAAGGCAGGAACTATATCTTATTCATCATTCTCTGCCACGTATATAAACTCAGTAAGTATTTATTGGAATAAAGAAACTGAAATAAAGAAAATTATTTAGGATCAGACATATTGGAGAATTTTTCTGGCTTCAGTGAAGTTATTTAAGTTTCCTATAAATCAGTTCTTACATGTATAAAAGAGGAATAATAGCATACACTTCAAGGCTGCGTTGCGAAACTTATACAATATTATATATTAATCATTAACACAGTAAGTGGCATGCAAACTAGCAGCACTCAAAAAAAAAGAAAAATATTTTTATTATTTGCTATAAAAATTCAGATTTTATTTCTGCATTCCTTTAAAGTTTATTCACTTTGGTTAGCTGAAAGCAGTATCAACGATTTCAATTGTCAAAACACTATACAAGGAATCCTAACTCTTCTCACCACCACCCCCCCCCCGCCCCACTTGGTTCAAGGACATTCTACATTGGAAATATTTGGTCAATGGGCACTTTGATGGGGTTGGCATCTTGACAAGTTGTAAAGCCTTATTCTATACTTACACTATACTATTCTTTTCTCATTCTCATATTCTCTTCTGTTCTTGACCAGGATTTGCTTATCCACATTATTTTTACAACAGAGGAATAACAACCTCTGCTGAGAGTGCTATTAAAGTGACTATCACTAAAATTAAAAATATAAAATCCTTTTTCTCTGGTTTATTTCTCCTCCTTAAGAACTAATCTATTTTCACAATTATAGTTTTCTTTCAAATCAAATTCTGATAGCTAAAATTGCCACAAAAATTGTCACTCTTGGTGGGCAATAATTATTCATACACACACACAAAATCTGTTAAGTGAATAAAACAAATTATTTTAAAAAGGAATGAATAGGGAAATAAAAACCTTAGTATGTAAAGCAAGATAAGTGGCCTGCACTATATCTTTCAGAAAAATACCTACTTTCTTTGGTCTAAATTTTATTTCTTTGAGTTTGAAAACATTGTGCTGTTTTGTTTAATTGGAACTACTATGTTGACTATTTTGACAATGCAAACAGTTCAGTCATTCTATGACCATTAGAATTCCTGGCAGAATCATAGTTAGAGAGACATTGAAATGCTGTCAAAAAGAATCCTCAATGTAATTTAAAAAAAAGTATATATATATATATATATATATATATATGCACATATATATGTATATATATGCTGGCTCTAAATAATAATGAAGATATGTTATATTTCAGCTACCAAGATTTGTTTTTTTGACCTGGCTCCATGAAACCAAATAACATGTATATCCTTAAGATTGTTTCCACAACAATCAATTAAGATTGTGGAAACAATCTTAACTATATAAATGTTCTAATCATTCATTCAATTAAAATTTTTTCTATGTGTTTTATAAAATGATTTAAACCAGGTATTTTTTTAATGCCTTTCATTTTGTAACTTTGGGAAAAGATACTGCATTTTTTTACATTATGTCAACATTCTCCCACAAATTCTATATGTTTAATTTTATTACAAATACTATTTTGAATTTCAATCATGTCTTTTAAAATGGAAAATAATTTTCTCCCTAAAATTAAAACAGAATGTTTTGAAGGAAAATCAAGGTACACATACTGAAACACCTAAAACTACAGGAACAAGGCCTGCCTGGGTGCTCAGTGGGGTAGGCATCTGTCTTTGGCTCAAGTCATGATCCCAGGGTCCAGGGATCCAGCCCTAAGTAGAGCTCCCTGCTCAATGGGAAGCATGTTTTGCCTCTCCCTCTGCCGCTCTCCCTGCTTGTGTGCTCACTCTCTCTCTCTGTCAAATAACTAATTAAAATCTTAAAAAAAATAAAAATACAGGATCAAGAATAATGTTTCTTTATTATTATTATTATTGTTATTCTTGATGCTGTTCCAGTTAAATCAATAAGGTAGTTTAACTAAGTAAATAAAATAATAATTTAATATATATGTAATTTCTTCCTCTGCATTTAATACTGCAATATTAAGTATATAAATATCTTCCTTTCTAAAACTATTTAATTCTTGATGAAGTATTAAAAATACCAGGTTAGACACTGTCCCTGTAACTTAAACTTAGGAGAAAAAAAAAGTTTGTCTGGTTTATAGTATGTTATTAGCTTTAAGTTTGTTCTTTGTCTTAATGCAGAAAATGGTGGGACTATGAATATATAGTGGGACCTTTTGAAAACGTAAGTTTAATGCAATGTGAATTATAGGAAAAGTCTCATCAAAATATTTCAGAGTAAAACAGTGGCAGAGTGAAAGAAATACTACATACCTTAATTGCTAAAATTCTGTCTAACTTTTTCAGAGTTAAGTACTTCCCTATATTCATACAAACCTGATAAACCTCAAGACAATAACAATTTAGCAAAAAGATTAAGCATATATAAAAAACGACTGTGCAAGTTTCCAAGAGCAAATCACTAGACTAGAAATGACACTGTCCTAACTCCTAGATACACCTGCTCTTAGCATGTAACACTCACTCAGTGTTACTTGAAAATAAATGAATGGTTATTTTAAAAGAAATATGTACAAGGGGCTAAGAAGATACAGAGGAGGGTACTTCTCCCTTTCTTCGAGGGTAGAGGAAAGCAGAATTGAGATATGAAAGAGAAATTCTTTGAGATGGACTTAAAGGACGAATACAGATTTCCCACGCATAGAAAAGAATGATGGAATCATTCCACTTGGAGAGGATTAGAAAAATTAAGGGCATTTCAGGAAGAATAAATAATTTAAATAAAAGACACATAGGTAAAACCCACCCAATCTTTCCACCAAGTGGTCCAGAGATACTTGATTATAGGGTGCCTGGTAGGGGCTTTAAAAATGTGGTTGGACAGTGAGGGTGCAATTACGTCTTGAAAGACTGTTGTCAATGTGTTCAAATGTTCTGAACTCTACTTTATCAATAGGAAGAAGACACTGAATATTTTAGAGAAGGTTTAAAACAATATTTTAAGGAAGAAGCATCTCATTATACTGCAGAAGGAGACCTCAGTCAGCAGTTTGGATAATGACTCAAAAATAGAAAATCTTATATAGGCAAACTAATTAAGAAAGTATCTATAATATCTTCTCAGCCATATAATGAAGAGGGTCTAAATTCAGACAATGAAAAGAGAGGAGAAAAATAAACAAAATGGCCATTTCTAAAGTAAAATGAATGGCACCAGATGGATCAGTATGAAAACACGGCAGGAAATTGAGGTGTTTCTAGCACAAGTGTTTTCCTGAGTGGATACACATTAAACCAGGTAGATAGGAAAAAAAAAAAAAAATCAGTGAGAAAGATAACGAATTCTGCTTTGAGCATATAGGGTTAGAAGGAATAATGTGGTATTTGGGGAATGGTGTCCAAAAGCAGTTAAAAACATGATTCCAGGACAAAAGTGAGAAGATTCAGCCACCATTGTGGTTTATGATGCCTATATGACAAATAGTTACAATAGCCTGAGGAGGTTAAGACAGTTAGCAACTGTAGAGTGATATTTCCAGAATAAAAGTAAAAACTACAGGTGAATAAGTTAGAGTTGAGGTTAGAAGTTTATTTGTGATGTTTGTTATTTTTCACAGAAGATAAACTGAAAAAGGTCATAGAGTGAGGAAATGATACCAATGATGTGTAAAGATTAATAGATACGTTATAGTGTAAAAGCATGATAATTTTACAGGGGAAGATAATGATGGAGTTAATAGATAGAAACACGATCTCAGAGATAGCATTTGTTCATAGAGTCAAATTAATCTTTTTCAGATACAGTTTGGTAAACTCTAACAACTTTGACCCTTAGTTTGAACTATATTTTTACCTTGTTGGGCTGATTCCTACCAAAAATCTTTATTTCCTCCTCATTACTTCCTCTTCCTTTCACATGGTTCTGGGAATCATTAATTGCTCTCTATCATAGAACAAATTATTCTAATAGTTAATATATTATGTTTTATATATTCATGGAAGAATGCTGATATCATCAGTGGACTTTGCTTGGCATGGACCATATGGTGTCAGATGGGGGGTGGTAGATTTAGTCCCTACATTTACTTCTTTTGTATCTTTAAGTTACCTTAAGTTGCTTTTCATTGTTAGGAATTATAGGAATGCTATCTATTGAAAAATCAAGTAAGCTAAAGAATGTATATGAAGAGGTGCCTGGGTGGTTCAGTGGGTTAAGCCTCTGCCTTCAGCTCACATCATGATCCGAGGGTCCTGGGATCAAGCCCCACATGAGGCTCTCTGCTCAGTCTCCCCTCTCTCTGCCTCCTGCTCCGCCTACTTGTGATCTCTCTGTCAAATCAATAAATAAAATATTTTAAAAAATAATTTTTTAATGTGAAATATAGAGGTTCATACATAAGGAGTAGCTATAAGCTCTTTGCAGAAGTTTTTTGGTAGTGTACATTTTACTGGGACAAAAATATTATTGTATCTGTATTCAACTGATGCCTCACCTTTTCTACTCCCATTTGTCCAAATCCCATCTGTCTTGGGTGTCTGTCATGCTCCGTTCCTATCTTTTTTGCACATCATGGAAACGGCTAGATGTGCTAAACTGAAGAAACCAAAAAATAGCACAACTCGTTTACTCTAGAAAAATGACTAGATGAAGGGCAAAAAGGATTCAGAAGGTGAATGAAGGAGGGAAAAAACAAAAACAAAATTGGTAGTAGGAAAAATGGGAAGAGAAATGGGAAAGAGGTTTGAGTAACTGCCACTTTGTGGAAATTGTTGGAGAAAAGGATAACATTTAATACTATTTGTACTGTTGGGGTAATGAATTCTCTTCAACCCATTTTCAAAAGATCCAGTACAGATTAAAATTCTTTTTCAATGCTTTTTTGAAAATTAGTCTGGTTACTCCCTTGAATGAAACTATGGCACTATGTTGTTAAGCTATTGCTCTTATCAAGTCATAGAAACACTCTTTACTTGATTATATATGCGATGGCTCTAAGCAGTGTATACTTTAAATATGGGAAGAAAATACCATGAATTTTAGAACAATATTATACATACACTGAACTGGCAGGACACAAAGTTGTTAGTTTCCCTAAGTTAGAGAGTCTCTATGATCTTAATCAATCATCATTTTCTAAGCACTTGATGGAAATGCTTGTGTAACAGTCATGGAGTAAACCCATAACAGGCATGTTATTGGTAAATCAATATAATCTAAATCAATCTAAATCTAAATCTAAATAATAATCTAAATCTAAATACTGTCTCCAAACTCTAATCCAGAAAAAGATGTTATCAAATATCCATCCATAAAATTCCCATGGATTTTCATAGAAATCCTTCACCCAAATGAGAGACTCTTCACCATATGAATGACTTCCCAAAATGGAGTAAGGGTGGTACTTAATAAATAATTTTTTAAAAGTGCCTATAAAACAAGAAAAAGACATTCATAAGTGAAATCCTTGGATAAACGAAGGAGTATAACAGAAGACTTATGATATGGGATTAAAGTCTTTTCAGTTTCATAACTAACACTTCCATTTATTTCTTCTTTTGCTGACATATATTACTTAAAGAACCTTATTTTTTTTAATGCAAATTTAGGTGTGCTAGGGTGTCTCAGTCCTTTAAGTATAGGACTCTTGAGTTCAGCTCAGGTCATGATCTCAGAGTCCTGAGATTGAGCCCTGCGTCAGGCTCCACACCGGGCATGGAGCCTCCTAAAGATTCTCTCTCTCAATCTCCCTCTGTTCGTCTACACCCATCCCACTTTAAAAATATAAAAAATAAAAATATAAATGAATAAATAGCAAATTTAGCACAGTATTGAAGGGATATTGAGGTGCACTCATTCAAAAAAAAAATTTATTATATGACAACAAAATGGTTGGTATGATTTTATGTGTGTATAAGTAGTGCAAGTTTAAAGCAAATTTGACCATAGCTATATATACAAACACATGAACATACATATATATACATGCACGGACATGTGATCATTTGTTAGTTGATAATTACCTACATGATTCCAATTAGAGTAAGGAATTATAAATGTATTTTAGTAAGAGATGCAATTGTTCATTATATAGTAGAGAATCAAAAGAACTGGTAATTTGTTTAACATGGCATTATTTAAAATACATACAATAAAAGGGAACAAATGTTACACACATGCTGAGGCATTTGCCTAATAAATGTTGTATGTTTGGGAAAAGAACCCTCTATAGTAGTTTACCCATTGGGAAAATAGAATATCTTAAGCTTGAAAGCATCTTAAATCAAAATGATTATACAAGGATAAGTCAAAATATTACAGCTATTATTCTAAAAATTATATTGATTAAATTTACTATGTACTAGGATGATTGAATGTGGTATTAAAAATTCATGTTTAAAACTTTTTGGAAATGCTTATATAGATACATTGTTAATTTTTATAATTACTAGTATTTAGCTTTTCAATCATGTAAACAGAATGAGAAAATGTGAAATGGAAGTGATATATACACATGATAAATAAATTTCAATAAATAAAAGTTTATATCCTCTCACTGTTACACTTTTTTCTCTTTTCTTACAAATACTTTATGGTTTAATTTTTTGAAATCCTTCCTCTAAGCATAAAGAATAAAGCAGCTGCTACAGATAAAATGAGCATCAACTGGCAAATATTAAAACTGTCACCTGATGGAAGCTGGGATCACCATTAGGCCTTCAAGCAATAACCTGCAGTATAATTTTGTAACTCATATATCAATTAATTTTATATTACTGTCACACATGACACTAACAGCTAACAGTATTTCTTCATGCTGTTATCTTAATTGCTATGTATGTGTGCTGAACAGGAATATTTGAAGATCAAACTATGTCCTTTAAGAAAAAAATCTCAGCTGTTTGGTGAAATTTATTACAAATCTATAAATTCAATAGTAGAAAGTTTTTTGTTTATCTTATTTGTGAATAAACTTCAGAATTCATAATACAGATATGCTACTTATTTATATTACATAACAATGTAATTTTGTCTGACATTGAAGAATATATTTGTGCTTAATGATTTTCCATAAAATATTAATTTATTTATATAAATTAAATACCAAAAAATGTCAATATATAATGCTTGAGTTTTCAAGAACTAACTCATTATTTTAGGTCAAGAAGTGAAATTTTACCTGAGATTAGCATTATTCAGAACACTAGTGATGCAGGGCTGACAAACACAACCAAGGTTAGAATGATTGGAACTTTGGAGAATATCATAAGGAAATACACTATCAGGAAAAATTAGTACAAGTGTTTATTCTAAGAGTAGCAAAAAACAGGCAGTAGAGATCTTTAAAGGTGAATGGATAGAAATTGCTATTTAATGGGAGAGCATTGAAATTAGCAGTGATGGACTAAGAAAAAATACTTTTTTGTTTTCTGATTGCACTTTTTAAAACATCTTTAAGATATATAGTTTTAGACTGAATTAGAGGCTTTTTCTTATCTTGAACCTATAGGTAGACTTTCTTTTCTCTGTAAGCCCTATGAAACTACACAAAATTTTTTAATATGTAAATAATATACAATTATAATGAGAAAACCTTTAACTTTCATCAAAATCTTAAAGGTATCCCTAACCTTAGGAAGGCTAGAAGCACTGGTTTATTATCTTTACATTCACATATCTTTATGTTTCAATTTTTATATTACATATTATATTATAATAGTAATGTGGCTTTTGCAAGGATAGGTCAGATGAGCCTGGTACTCTGCAAGTTCTTTACAAAAACTTTTTTTTTTTATCTTTGTAGCTGTGAATCTAGTATTATGTGTTGTACATAGTAAATGGAAGTCAGTGAATGCTGTTTGAATGAGTAAATGAATGAATAATTAAAGGCCTAGATGAATGAACCAAGAATATTTCTTTTTTGTAGTATGAGACTCTTAAAACTCACCAACACATTAAACCTGAATGTTCCTCAATCAAAATGCAACTAAGAAATTAATTATCATATATAAAATGTCTACAATGTTTATGTAATTGATATGATTAAAAATTCATAGCATATAGTCAAAGAAAACTGAAGCACAGAGCACAGAGTAGAGGGATAGTTAGATAGTCAGTGTTACCTAAATAGGTCCTCATGGGTTTAGAAAAACAAAGGGTGTGACTTTAATTTATAACCTCCCGTATCTCATTGTTTTTATTTACTAAGCACATCTATTAGGCACCTCTTAGGTAGTAGATCCTAGGCTAGAAGTAGAGGATACAGAAATACAAAGTTATAATAATCTACAACCTAAACTATGTCATAGCCTGGTGGATACAGTGACCCAACAATGAACAAATCAAATTATTACATTTGGAAGTAGGAATAAGTGCAGTGCCAACAAAATGTACCAAAAAAGACAATGAATGACCCTTAGTCTACAGAAAAATGCAATTAACTTAAAGAATACTTTTTTCTTTATAGTTTTATTAAGAAATAATTAACATATCACTGTATATGTTTAAAGCATACAGCATAATGGTGTGATTTAATCATGTGTAGTGATCACAGTAGGTTTAGCTAACAACCACGTTCCCATATGAAATTATTAAAAAAAAGAAAAAGACAATTCTTATGGTGGAAACTTTTAGGATTTACTCTTTTTTTAAAGATTATTTATTTTAGAGAGAGAGAGAGAGCATTGTGTAGGGGTGAGAGGCAGGGGGAGAGGGAGAGAGAATCCCAAGCAAATTCCCTGCGGTGCTCGATCTCATAACTCTGAGATCACGACCTTAAGTCACAACACTGAGATTATGAACTGAGCTGAAATCAAGAGTCAGAGTCTCAACAGACTGAGCCGCCCAGGTGCCCCTGGGATTTTCTCTCTAAACAAGTTTCCTATATATCATACGACAGTGTTAGTGGCAGTCATCATGTTGTACAAAGGACATAACTTAAAGAATTGGCAGAAATTGTGGTTGACATTATTTGCCAAATATTCCCTGTCCTATTTTGTCCTTCTCTCAGCTATCAATTTAGTATTGGTTTCTTCCCTTCCATCACTCTGCTAAACTATGATACCCTGTATTTATTTAGGCATTTGGGAGGACAAAATTAGGGAATAAATGATAAGCGCATTATTAAATATATCTCCCCATGGTAGTCAACATATTTGGACATTTGACTTTCCATATACATACTCAAAGATCCTCATGTAGAGGACATTTCTCTGTATTTTGGCTGAATGCTTCAGCATGCCTCAATGACTTGATCATTGAGCACTGATACACAAATTGTAACCTTTCAGGATGAATTTCAATTATTTGCTCTCTCAGTGGAGAAGGTATTTTTTCAATGCAAAATGAATTTATTCAGGCCAGAAATCCATTCACTTCCTAGGACACTAAATGTTTTACATTTGAACTGGATTGCAAGTGCTTCAACAGCATATAGAACAGGATTTTTAATTGGAAGCTTTTTAAAATAAATTTTATAGAACAGGGAAAATTGATTGTGAAACTTGAAATTCAGATTAGCATTCGTGCCTTCCATTCTCTGTGAGGGACTTTATGATGCAGCTTCAGAAAAGTAGAAGCTAAGTAATTTGACCAGCAGTGTGCTTTAGGGGAGGTATTGAGCCATAAGAGCTGGGATTCCTGAATTTAGATAAAGGAAGGACATTGATCGTTTTGTTTTGTTTCTCTTTAAGGTGTCTATATTGGTAGGTACTGAATGAATTATACTGCCACAAGTAAGTTTTATGTCTTAAAAAGGACTTCATGCTGTTCTGACTGGATTTAGGAGAGGCCCAAATTATATGTCCAAATTTCTGAACTATTTATATGGGAGAAAAGGCTGTAAGAGAAACAAATGGTGAGGTTACTGCTACCCATGTAACTTTTCATAATGGGAATATCAGTTAGATAGGAAAAAATAGATTATTGTTTATATATTATTATATATAAAATATATTATATACAAAAATAGATTATTGCTTATATATCAAGCCAGAATTACATGTCTCCAAGTGACTTAATTTATATATATATATATATATATATATATACCCATATATGCATCATTAAGGATACTTAAATATTATAAATGCAGCCCAAATGCAGAGACAAGAGGGATTTAGGTCAGAGGTCATTCCAAATTAATTTAGATTATAAAACAAAAACTTTATTTAGATTATAAAAGAAAACTTTAGATTCTCATGGGAATTTTCTTTTGCAGCTAGCCATGATAAACAGATAAGCGAGGCCTGTTCATCCACCCACCCTGATTCTGTAACAGCCCTAAGCAGTGGGTTATTTTGTTTGTTTGTTTTTATTTTTACTGTTTTTAGACACTTGACACACTTGAGATACTAAAGATTGTATTTCAGCTTTAGTAAGACCTGTGAAGGAAAAGAAAATTCATCTTACATTATGCTGAAAGGGAAGTGAACCTGAATGAAACCCTACAGATATAAGCTAATGAAAAATATTTACACTGCTTAATCCTACCTGCTAATTAATCTAATTCACTAAAAAATAAGTCACAATAGATTTACATTAATATATAGAAAATATTTTATAAAAACATATAAAAATATATTTATACTAATATATAAAGCACAGATCAATTGTTCACTTGCAATCCTCAGCTAATGAAATGTATCTAAATGAAAGACATTAACAATAAAGAATTACAATAATCTTCACATATATGCCTTTCTAGCACTGGTTAAAGAAAACAAAAAAAATCTCAGAATGAGTTTTTAGCCCCTGTAGGAGAAACTCTTCATTCTTGGATAAATGAATGGATGAATGAAAACTCTAAGAGAGAAAAAGTTATTAAAGTTCAAATATTTTACCAAAAAATGTTGCTCATTTAGCTCAATGCATATCTTATTTTAAAGATCTACCAAATACTTTTTTTTCTACCAAATATTTTTAGGAAAGTCTGGGTACACAACTAATTCTGATCAATTACATTGATCACATTTTGCAAGAGAATTACAATAAATTCTTCAAGTAAAATCCCAGAAATATTTCATATCAAATGCAAATCATTTAAAAACAAACACCATGGATTAACAGAAACAATTATCAAAAATGTTTATATAGCAAAAACTATCAAAATACTTATTCACTATTAAAACAAGTGGAACAATTAGTCCCACAACTCTTCTAATGTTTTTTGTTGACTTGACTATATACTAAGAAATCTCAGGAAAAAACTTAGTACTTTATCAGTAAGGTTTTTTTTCTGTTCTTTGTTTAATGAATACTTTGCACATACTATTTTGCTTAGTTTTAGAAATCTAAGTTGAAATATCTTTGATACTAACCTTTCTCGCAAAGCTTTAGCAATATATACATATGTACAATGCTCCAAAATGAAGCAAGCATATAATACATTAGCAAAATAGGAGTTGGTTTTATATGACCCATCAGTGTTAAAGAATGATACTGTTCTGAATTTCATTCATTTAAAGAGGTCACTTTATAATTCCAGTGAAGCTTTTAGAAATTGTCAACCAGACTGTATACAGATAATACCAAGGCTAATGTCTGTATTTTAATTGAATGCACAGTCACAAAAGAAGTTGTGCCCTGAGTAAGAATATAATATGACTCATGAGGTCACAGCTCATCTATGTCCTACTTGACTGCAAAAACTTTTGTTTGAATGATAATAAATAAAAATAACCTACTTGTAAACACCTAGGCCAGTCTCAAAAACACAAATGGCAAAATATGCTCTCTATAGATTATGACTCTCTCAATAATTTTAAATTAGAATGCACTTCAGAGATAATATAAAAACTACCTGAACCAGATATTATTCCCCAATATAACAGTTTAACAAGAAGGCAAGGTACAGTCCTTCATTCTGCAAGTTATTGCACTGAGCCTTCTCAGGGTCTGAAGCTGCAAATTTCCATATCCTTTTAATCACTGGCTTCCATGCTGAGGCAGTCAGTCTGGGTAGAGAGGCCACAGGCAATGGTGTATGCTCCTCACCTCATTTACTCAGCACATGCTTTACCCAGGGAACAATAACATCAGCCAGCAGGGATGACCATTTAAATCTACCAACACAAATGGGGATCCTCAGGCTTTCATTCACTCCTTCATTGCAGATTGCCTTAGATCCTATTTAATCACATCCTCCCTTCCCACGCACTTATGAGCAATGAAAAACTGAGACTAGAAAGAAAAGCTAATAGCCTCCATTAGATTTGACCTCCCTTTAAGAATCAGTTAGGAGTATGGATAAAGACAGTCAGGAGACTAAAAATTCTCTTTCCCCCCTCTCCCATACCCTAACTCCTGGCTATATTCCACTCATCGTTCAGATCCAAGTTTACATTTTACTCTTTCAGGGAAGTATCCCCTGCTCACTCAGAGTTAATCTATCCCCACCTCCATTCCCATATACTTTTATAGAACTCTAAACCTTTCCATTTTTGCTACTATCAAAACTGAAATTATATAACCCTGGCTATAATTAACTGTTGAATGACTATCTCTTTTACTAACTTACAAGTCCCATGACAACAATGAGTTTCTCTCATTGCAATTACAATAAGCCAGCACTTAAAATAGCATCTGATATGTGCATGGTAGATGTGCAGTAAACATTTTTCAGACAAATAAGTGAATGAACACACTTATTTATGTCCAATTTTAACACAGTCTTAATCTTGCCTACCAAGTTACAATGGATATGATAAAAAGATAGAAGAATCACATATACCAAAACCTCTTTTTTTTTTTTTTTAATGAACATATAATGTATTAGTTGTTTCAGCAGTACAGGTCTGAAGTTCATCAGTCTTACATAATTCATAGCGCTCACCATAGCACTCACCCTCCCCAAAGTCCATCACCCAGCCACCCTATCTCTCCCCACCCCAACAATCCTCGGTTTGTTCCTGAGATTAAGAGTCTCTTAATGTTTGTCTCCCACTCTGGTTTTGTCTTGTTTCATTTTTTCCTCTCTTCCCCTATGATCCTCTCCCTTGTATCTCAAATTCCACATATCGGTGAGATCATACAATAATTGTCTTTCTCTGATTGACTTATTTCACTTAACATATTACCATCTAGGTCCATCCATATTATTGCAAATGGCAAGATTTCATTTTTTTGGTGGCTGCATAACATATGTGTGTGTGTGTGTGTGTGTGTGTGTATGTGTGTGTGTGTATCTCACATCTTCTTCATCCATTCATCTGTTGATGGACATTTAGGCTCTTTCCATAGTTTGGCTATTGTGGACATTGCTGCTATAAACATTTGGGTGCATATGCTCCTTGAATCACTACATTTGAATCTTTAGGATAAATACCCAGTAGTGAAATTGCTAGGTTGTAGTGGAGCTCTAATTTCAACTTTTCAAAGAACCTCCATGCTGTCATCCAGAGTGGTTATGCCAGCCTGCATTCCCTCTGGCTGTGTAGGAGGGTCCCGCTTTCTCTGCATTGTCACCCACACCTATGGTTCCTTGACTTGTTAATTTTGGCCATTCTGACTGGTGTGAGGTGGTATCTCAAACCAGTTTTGATTTGTATTTCCCTGATGCCAAGTAATGTTGAGTGCTTTTTCATGTCTCTGGTGGCCATTTGGGTGTCTTCTTTGCAGAAATGTCTGTTCATGTCTTCTGCCCATTTCTTGACTGGATTATTTGTTCTTTAGGTGTTGAGTTTGATAATTTTTTTTGCAGATTTTGGATACAAGTCCTCTATCTGATATGTCATTTGCAAATATCTTCTCCCATTCTGTCCATTGTCTTTTGGTTTTGTTGACTGTTTCCTTTGCTGTGCAAAAGCTTTTGAACTTGATGAAGTCCCAGTAGTTCCTTTTTACCCTTGCTTCTCTTGCCTTTGGTGATGTTTCTAAGAAGCAGTTGTTGTGTCTGAGGTCGAAGAGGTTGCTGCCTGTGTTCTCCTCAAGGATTTGGAAGGACTCCTGTCTCACAGTGAGGTCTTTCATTGATTTTGAGTCTATTTTTGTGTGTGGTGTAAGGAAGTGATCCAACTTCATTCTCCTGCATGTGGCTCTCCAATTTTCCCAACACCATTTGTTGAAGACTGTCTTTTTTTCACTGGACATTCTCCATTCTGTTCCATTAACCTATGGCTCTGGTTTTGTGCTTATACCATACTGTCTTGATGATGACAGCTTTGTACTAGAGCTTGAAGTCTGGAATTATGATGCCACCAGTTCTGCTTTGCTTTTTCAACTTTCCTCTGGCTATTTGGGGTCTTTTCTGGTTCCATACAAACTTTGGGATGGTTTGTTCCATTTCTTTGAAAAAAAAATTGATGGTATTTTGATAGGGATTGCATTAAATCTGTAGATTTCTCTAGGTAGCATAGACATTTTCACAATGATTTTCCTTCCAATCCATTAGCATAGAAAGTTTTTCAATTTCTTCGTGTCTTCCTCCATTTCTTTCATGAGTATTCTATAGTTTTCTGAGTGCAGATTCTTTGCCTCCTCTTTGCCTCTAGGACGATGTACTCCTAGTTGTCTTATGGTTTGGGGTGCAATTGTAAATGGGCTCGACTCCTTAATTTTTCTTTCTTCTGTCTTGCTGTTGGTATATAGAAATGCAACTGATTTCTGTGCATTGATTTCACATCCTGACCTTTACTGAATTCCTGTATGAGTTCTAGAAGTTTTGGGGTAGTCTTTTGGGTTTTCTACACCAAAACCTCTGCATTAGAACATTTTATGTCCAACTTTATCAGTTAAAATGTCACTGGAGAATGTCCTCATTGTATTAAACTGCTCTTAAATTATAGAATTAAGAAATAATCTAATATAAATTGGACACCTCATGATTGTTTAAGGTGCTAAATGATGATCAGAATTTAATGAGTTGCTTGTTAGATATCTTTAATCATACACCAAAGATAACTTAATCTAAAAACATTTAGATTCTGTGATGATATAGAAAAATGGATTCTTATTCCAATGAGGTGGAATTTCCAGAATTTTACTATGCTTTGCCTTATGACTATTTGGCACTATCTCAACATCTTGAATTTTTTTTTTTTTCTTGTCAAGAAATTAACCTGTCTCACTGCATTTAAATATTTTGTCTTTCATCAGCTTCACAATTAGGTAATATTAACTAATTTATGGCAAAAATTTCCTGTAAATAATTCAGCACTGTTACAGTCATTTCCAGAAAAAGTGATAAAACCCACTAATGGGTATTTTAGTAATCTTTCATCTTCAGAGTTCTTTTTTAGATAAAATACATGACTGTATTTATCAGTTTAATATCAAATTCTCTTTTCCCTAAAAGACCCTTTCAGTAATTTATAATAAGCCAATTATATAGCTTAAAAACTGAAAGGAAATAGGATTAAAGTTAAATAAGAATGCAAAACTCTTATGGAGGTAAGTTTGAAAGAACAAACCAAAAAAATGTGATGATATTTGAAAATTTCAAAGAAGCTTTCAGTTTATTTAAACAAATGCATTTCATTGTATACCTTTAAAAAAAAAGACTTTTTATTTATTTATTTGAGAAAGATAGAAAGAGGAGAGAGAGAGCACGAGGAGTTAGGAAGGTCAGAGTGAGTGGGAGAAGTTGACTCCCCATTGAGTTAGGAGCCTGGCATGGAACTTGATCCCAGAACGTTGGGATCATGATTTGAGCCAAAGGCAGACACTTAACTGACTGAGCCACCCAGGTGACCCTCATTGCATACTTTTCTATAAGATGATATTTCTGCTTATCTTCAGGTAGATAAAAATCTGTGAAAATACTACTGTGAAACAGTAGAACCAATAGGGAGTGACTAATACAAAGTGATTGAGGGCAGATTGTCATACTTTAGGCTTTCTTCCTTTAAGACCACATCCCCCGTTAGAGTCATGTGGAGGAGATAAAATAAAAAAAAAGAGACACTAGTCTGTTCTGCCTCCTTGAAGGTAGATATTTCTAGTCTAAGTTGAGACTTCACAAGCAAAAAGTAGGACATATCAGAAAAATGCAAACACTAAGTGAAAGACACTTATACCAGAAATAGAACCAAGGCAGCAAAAATAACAAGAAAATAAAACAAACATTATAAATATCCTCAGAATGATATAGAGAGCTGGAAAATATACAATAAATGTAAAAAGTTTGTTTTTTTTTTTAATTAGAGAAGGTAAATTTTTAAATGTAAAAAATGAAATAAAAAACTCAACATATAGGTTGAAGAGCAGGACTGATTAACCAGAAGAAAAAAAGTAATGAGCTTATACAACAGTTCAGGGATTTTTCCCTATAAGATAGCAAAAGGATATTAAAAATAAAAGTGGGAGGAATAGGTGGCTCAGTCATTTAAGTGGGTGACTCCTGATTTTGGCTTATGTTATGATCTCATGATGTCAAGAGACTGAGCCCCCTACTCATGTTCATGTGTGCTCTCTCTCTCTCAAAAAATAAATAAACAAAAAATAAAAATAAAAGATAAAAATAAAAATATAAGAAAGATAACGATGTAAAGAATAGAAAAAATAAATTTAAAAATTAATAAACAGCAAAAAATTAATAGAAATAATTAGCAAAAACACAGACCTAAAAAAGAGAAATGCCTAGCAAAACTAAAAAAAAAAAGAGAGAGAGAGAGAGAGAGATAGAGACAAAAAATACAGAAAGAAAAATAAGAAATAGTTGTAAATGTTGCAAAAAACTTACTTTATGAGAAAATAAAATATAAAGTATTTATCAAAGTATAAAGCAAACTATGTGTTACATTTAAAAACTTAGCTACAATCAATAACTATCTAGGAAAATATGTGATATATAACAAAATAAGAAGGAGATAATGCAAATAAACTATAAATCACAAAATAATTTGAAATGACAATCAAGGATCTACCTCAGATTTCTAACAAATTTTCCACAGTTTTATAGATATATTTTACCAGCTTTTTTTGGAATAGGCTATCCCTAAATTAAATAAATTTTTCTTTAAAAATAAAAAAGAAAAAGAAAAGAATAGAAGGAGGCTATCTTACCTTGAATCAAACCATATAAAGACAGTATAAGAAAAGTAAATTATAGGTCTATTTCACTTATGAAAAGAACTATAAAGATCTTAAATGTTAATTATAATTAAACTAAACCAACAGTGTATTAAAAATAACAGATGATTAGGTACAGTTTACTTCAAGAGTTATTTAATGTCAGAAAATCCATTATTGCCTTTATATTAAGGAACTAAAGGATAACACAACTTGATTATCATCTACAGTGACATAAAAAGTAGTCAAGAGTGTATAATATTTTTTAACAACAAAAAAATTCTTGAAATCTAAGAATAGCATTTATATAACAAGAAAACGTTACTTATGAAATTTTATCACAAATCCTGTACTTGAAGAACAGAATTTTGATATATTTCTTGAAGGTTGAGATACTATGAAGATGGTCCCAATCACTATTAACGTCCATATGCTATCCAAGGTTCTAGCTAACTTAATGAAACACAAAAAGAAAGAAGAGATATAAACATGAAACAGAAGTATGAGAGTTTGTGGTTGTGTTCTGTTTTATTTCTGGAAATTATATGATCACTTATATTTTAAATAGTAAGGGAATACATTTTTAAGAACTATTAGAATTAATAAGAGAACTCAGCGATTTTGTGAGATTATAAAGAAAAATCACAGCTTAAACCAATTACAACAGAAAATAAGATTCCAGTTATCATAACAACAAAATATATATGATTTAGGAATTAACCTAACAATAAATATAAAAACCAACCATAAATAAAATTTGAAATAGTGCTGAGTCACTAAAAGATCTACCTTTTGTGAGTGATATGACTAATAACTGTGAAAAAGTACACTTGCATCGAAGCTATTTACAAATCCAATTCAGTTCTCTTCAAAATCCTAGCAAATTTTTTCAAACCTTGACAACTGATTTAACAAAAACAAACAACGAAAATTATGGAAACAAACAGATATATAGGTAGCGAAAACTACTTTTGAAAATGACAAAAATTATCAATTTTCCCTATCGGATATTATATTTAAAAGAGTGTAGGATAGATGCCAGAAACCATATAGTACAAGAATAGAGAAGAATAGAGAGCCCTGAAACATTTGCATGCATCGTGCAACCTGACGTAGAGATGGCCTTAAAACCAGAATTGTTTATTTGTAAATAATATGTTAGTAAAAGATGTTGGGGAAAAAATGACTCACTACATGGAGAAAATTCTCTATCTAACCCCACGGACAAGAAGAAGCTCCAAATCCTCACTTAAATATGAAGTCACTACAGTTTAAAACATGAGAATGCCTTTGAGTCGGTAAAAGGAAGTATCTGGCATATCTGAGTGCAATTACAGATTTTAGTGTGAAGACTCCAGGAACAAATTGGACAAGCTATTTTTGTAACATTTTAAATATAAAAAGGGGAATGATATATATTTATAATATATACAGAACCCTCTCCATTAGCAAAATAAAGACTATGTCAATAAGAAAGGAGCAAAATATATGAATGACCGGTTCATAAAAGGAGAAGCTAAAATGGGTAAAGAAAAATATAGAGATGATATATCTCACTAGTAAGACAAAACAAATTGCAATTTACGGTTCCAATACAATATTTTTGACTAAATTAAATGACAAGGAAACACCAATTATTTGTGAGGACTGGAAAAACAGAAACCCAGGATAAGCTAGATGGAAAATAAACTGGTAAAGCTACTCTGAAATATGATTTTTCTCACATATACCCCATACTAAGCAATTCTAACACCAGATATGCCAACCCAGACAGGTGTTTTGGAGAAGGACATTGGAAGAAAGTAAAGAGAGAAGATTAAATATTATTCTAGGACACAGGCATAAACAACAGATGTCTCAGGTGAACCCAACAGACTGCCTGACCATACGATATATAAAGCTATTCATAATTCATGATAACAAATGTTTATTGCAGAATGTGTTGGATCTAACTTTGGTGTTCATCACTAAAGAAATCTATAAATTAGTCTGGTATATGCTTGGGTATAAAATGGAATATTATGCAGGAGAAATACAGCCGAAAGATAGATCTTAAAAATAAAATTTGGAGGGGCGCCTGGGTGGCTTAGTGGTTAAGCCGCTGCCTTCGGCTCAGGTCATGATCTCAGGGTCCTGGGATCGAGTCCCGCATCGGGCTCTCTGCTTGGCAGGGAGCCTGCTTCCTCCTCTCTCTCTCTGCCTGCCACTCTACCTACTTGTGATTTCTATCTGTCAAATAAATAAATAAAATCTTTAAAAAAAAATAAAAAAAATAAAATTTGGAGAATAAAAAAATTTAAGTTTTTAAAACTATTAAACTTCTAAGTCAATTCTCTTTCTCTGAGAAAGCATTTGAGTACAATAAAAAATAAATGCACCACATGAACACTATATGGTTTTAAGACTATAGATTCAAATATATTAATAATTCATGGTATATGATGAGAATACATAGTGTAGAAATTACCATGGATAACCATACAGGGAAAGCAATGTGATTGGGATTTTAAAAAAGAAAAAAAATTTAATACCAAAAGGTTCTGCATGAGTAAATGGTAAAATCTACAAGAACATATTCTTTTGCCCATTTTTTAAATTTTTTTTTTAACTGATGCCTTCTAAATGCCTAGAGGAGTACCTGGCACATAGAAAGTGCTCAGTAAATTTGTTTGACTAAGTACTATAATAAAAGAAGTTTTGTATGCCAAAGATCCTACAGAAGAGTAATTAAAATAAATATTTTGGTGTTCCTCATTTTACTTGTATTAATTTTTAATGCACAGTAATAAAGAAATGAGCATACCAAAACAGGACTACGGGGTCTAGTCTACTGATCTAACTGTCCATTTTCATGCTACTATCAACTGTTTTAATTACTCAGGCTTACAATGTCATGTATTTAACACTTTAACTAAATTTTCTCATAAGTTTTCCAGATTCTCTAGGGTTTATTTGGTGTATAATCATGTTGTCTACAAATAATGAGAATTTTGTTTCTTAATGATTCCATGTCTTGTTGCTTTGCCATAATATTAATTGTGATAGCAAGTTTTTTCTTTCATTGATCATAATCAAATCATTACTAGATTTTTTGTTTTTTGTTTGTTTGTTTGTTTTGTTTTGTTTTACATCTTAATTATGGTTTTAGCTTTGGCTTAACAAATCTTAAACATGCCCAAGAAGTATACTATTCCCAAATTCTGAGGATTTTGTTTTGTTTTGTTTTTAATTAGAAACTAGTTCCAGGGGTACCTGACTGGTTCAGCCAGTAGAGCATGCAAATCTTGATCTTGGGGTTGTCTAAGTTTGAGACCCACACTGGGTGTAGAGAGTACTTTAAAAAATCTTAAGGAGACCTCGGGGGGCTCAGTCAGTTAAGTGGCTGACTCTTAGTTTCAGCTCAGGTCATCATCTCAAGGGCCTGGATCCGAGCTCTGCCTTGGGTACTGGACTAAGTGGGGCATCTGCTTAAATATTCGAGATCTCTTTCCCCTCTCTTCCTCTGCCCCCCCCCCTCGCACATGCTCCCTCTTTGTCTTTCTTTTTCTCAAATAAATAAATATATATATTTTTAATCTTTAAAAAGAAACTAGCTCTAGTTGTTTTGTTTGGCTTTACATTTCATCTCTACTGCCTCATAATACTTTTCTAAGGCAATACATGTTCATAATTTAAAACATCTCAAAATAATCATTATGGAACATGTTATCAAATGGAAATAGGATTTTACATGGAAAAATAAAGTTGCTGGCCCCAAGTTATGACTTGTGCTATATATGACCTTAAGCAATTAAAACAAAATAAATAAAAGGTTCCAAGTAGAACTAGAGTTAATAGATACAGTCTACAGGTCATTTTCACGGGTTTGGGTAAAAAAGAGTAAGAAAGGAATGGTACTTAGCAAAACAAACTTATTAGAGCCTGGCTGATTTAAGGCCAGCCAGAGTGAAAAATATATTACAATATTCCTCTTTGGTTTTGAGCTTTGTGACATGGATAGTGTTCTGGAGAGATTTTATTTTTAGTGGAATAACTATAGAAACCTTCATCATCTATAATCTTAAATATTTTAGATTTGTACAGTTTTGTTTTAATGCTATCTTGTCAATTTGTTTTTTTAACTAAGACCTCCATTTTACTTTTAAATAATAATCAAATTTCAGATAATATAATATACTATGCTGTTGTATATTATACATATGTATATAATATATACACATGAATATGTATGCATGTATGTTTTGCACTACAATAAGTTATGTATGTGAATGTGTGTAAAAGTAATCCTCAAAATCCTTATTTTAGGAACAGTTTAATAGGCAAAGGAAAAATAGATTAACCAGCAAACCACTAAGAGATATCCATTGCCTTTCTGTCCCTCTGGTCCCCAAGCATTCACCCAGAGTAATAAGAATTTTCTGAAGCATGCATAGTTATTCTCACTTGACGAGTTTGGAATTCTTTATTTTTTTCTCCTTTAAAATCAAAGGAATCCAACTGATGCTGACCTTAAACACACTGATGGGAATTATGATCATATGTCAGAAAAATATATAACTCCTTTGGGCTCTGTGAGAAGCTGACAGCATTCCCATAAAATATTAACTACTTACAATAAAATCCCTTCACAAGGAGTGAGAGGTTAGTAGAAAGAATCTGGAAGCCCTCAACAATGAATTTTGATTAACAGGTTTGACTTGAATTCCCTTGTTCTAAGTTGTTTTTCAGCTTCACAAAGGTGGATAAAAAAGCATGAAAGTCACCAACATATATTCATTTTGCAAATTGTTTAAGAGGTTTAAAAAAAAAAGTGAAAGTCCTGCTCCCAAAGGAGTATATGAAGAATAAATTTATAATATGACATTTGGCATTTGGCTGCTCACCTCAGTGATATGACCTCCTCCAGGTATGGACAACACAGTCTCCTCCTTTTCCCAAATACAGTTTGCAGGTCTTTCACAAATGCTATATTCTATCCTGCCACATAATTAAATTACATGTGTTTAAGAATTTTCATATTAGGCTTTATTCTATAGCTATTACTCTAAATAAAAAAAATAGATAGCTGTGTGAAAATTTGCCAGTTTGAGAAATGAAAACACAGCTTGAAATGCAATGCATTAGTGATGCGTGAATAAAATTAGATCTCTCAGGGTATATGCAAACTAAGTAAAGCAGTGAAAACATTAGATGGGCATTTGAGTATCTTTTTAGATATCTTTAAAGACAGTATAACAGGTCCAAACTAGAGAGCAGTCCATTATTGTTTTAGTTGTCTAATGATATTCCAAATAATAGCAATAAGGAATTTGTATTTACCTACTTTTTACCGCATGAGTAGGGTCAGTCCAGCTATTGCTAGATAGACTTACCTATATGGAAAGTCACATGTTCCTATAAATAGTTTATCAAATATTCCAGAACTTCCTAATGAACAATTCCTCCTAAGAGAGTTGCATTGGTATCTTGGGTAGGTTTTTTTGAATTTGATATAGCATACAAAGTTCACTTTTAAAACAAATGGCCCAACATATTGAAGGATTAGCTACAATTCTATCAAGTGGGGATGCCCTCAAAATCCTTAGTTTCACCTTCCCTGAACCAGACATAAATTGATATATTAACCTTTTAAATTGGGAGTACCAGAAAAGGTAATCATGATAAATAAAGACACAGTGTGACAATATGCATTGATTCACACTGAATTCAGCTTCAAAATCTAATAAAGCCATTTTTATTAGAAAGATTCATATAATAATATTACCAAATTTAATCTTCTATTAATTATAAAATACCTATGCTTACATCCCAAGGTCTGGGAAATTACTGACTTGGCATCCTTGAAATGAATATTCTTCAAATATATATTCAACATTTACTTGAGAGGGGAATTTTTAAATTATTAAATTAATTTTAATAACAAAATATATATATACACATAGTAGTAATTTTAAAACATGTATTGATATGTCAGGCAAATAAGTAAGAATAGTTAAGATCATTTTGCAATAAAAATAGTAATGTAGTGCCTGATAATATGAATTATTAGAAGATACAATAATTTTCAAAAATAGTAAAATATAATAATTTTAGCAGTGAAGAAAAAGGCAAATCAGTCAGTGGAATGGAAATGAGAAGATGCTCAAATACATACACAGAAATTTAGTATGTAATAAATGAGGTATTTTAGGCCATTTAGGAAAATAAAAATTATTCCATAGATGGGGAGCCTGGGTGGGTCAGTCATTAAGAGTCTGTTTTTGGCTCAGGTCGTGATCAAGGTCCTGGGAACAAGCCCTGTACTGGGCCCCTTGCTCAGTGGGCAGCCTGCTTCTCCTTCTCCTACTCTCCCTGCTTGTGTTCCCTTTCTTGTTATCTCTCTCCCTGAGAAATACATAAATAAAATCTTTTAAAAAATCTTAAAAAAAAAATTATTCCACAGAGAATGTTGGTTCTTTTACCTAGGTAGTTTGTTAATTTAAAAAATATAAACAAAGCTGAACTACCCCCAAAAAATTATAAATGGGTCATATATTTTTTTTAAATATGAAGATTAAAAATATTAGAGAAAAACTGGAAGATTTTTTTTTAACAGAAAAGAAAGCCATTGTATATATAATTTAAAAAATACCTTGAGGACAGAGTAATTGATGAAAATATCATTGCCATATAGTAAGGAATATATATTTGTTTAATAACTGGGTACTTATTTAATAAAAATATAAAAATATATATTTATTATTTTAATTCCAGTTGAGGTAGTATAAAGATGTTCTCTTACAGAATGTATAACTAGTGAAAATTAAAAAAAAAAAGAAAAATAGTAACTGCATGCTGCTTCCTTTAGAAAAAATATGCATTAAATATATATGCTTCGTTGTGTCAATATTAATATTTCTAATGGTTGTCAGCTACCTAGCCAAAGAAAACTAAAATGAAAAAATAAACTCATAGATTTAAAATATATACATACTATCATACTGTTTAATTTCTTCAAATCCTAGCGTTAGGAACTAATGTTGAGGAAGAATCATATCTTGAAATACCTGGGGTGCCTGGATTGTAAATACCTTGCAAACAGAATGATTTTGAAAATCTGACTGTCACCACCACTTAGAAAGACATGACAATATGAAGGATCATACCAAATAAAAGATAATAAAACATACTTTATCAATGCTGAATTTCAATTGTGCCCATCCTGTTTAGGTTAGTGTTTTGTCAAGTATACAGATAATTTTTTTATATATTTCCAAGTACTTCACAAAGAAAACATTACTTTCTTTGCTATTAGTCAAAAATTCAATATTTATATGCACATTGAAAAATCTCAGGAGAGTTACCAAGGCCAAAAAAGGAAAAAAAAATATCTCTCTTAAAGCTAATTGTCAATAGAAACTACACAGTGTGAACTCACCACAGTTAATAGTATGAATGGGCTTCATATTTAGGCTGAAGTTTTTGCCATATTTAAAAAAATCAATTGGAGTTATGCCCTTGTCAAATGAACTGGTAAGAATTAATGAGGAAGCTAAAATATAATGACATCTCTAGTCATGTAATACACAAGTTTAATATAGAACACAGAAGAAAAGAACATCTCTGGGAAAACATTTTGAATATATATATATAGTCATGCTTGGTTAGGCTTGAGATAGATTCTTAAATGCATGGGATGATACATGTTTGGAAGAGTTAAGACAGCTAATGTGATAATCCTGATTTAAAAATTTCCAGGTTATTTATAGGATAATTCAAGAAACGAAATTCATTATCCTGCAAAGTATGCAACAAACCATTAAACACAGCAATAAAATCAATTGGTACAAAAAAGAAATGCAATTATGTTACATGGAAATCCTTCCATGAACTAATTTCCAAATATCAATCATGACTGATATTCATCACATAAATATTAAGGAAGTTCTTGTATTTTTTAAATGCATCAAGTTTTGCTCTATCACAAACAGAAGGAAAATGTTAAATCTGAACATCATTATAATTGTGACTGATAATCTCTAATCACCCAAATCTCAGAGCTCAATTTTATAACAAAAGCAAAAAAAAAAAAAGCAATTGCCATTTCATCAGAAAAGGATATTTTATCATGTCTTCAAAATGTGATGGTTTATTCTTAATTAACAACTGATTCGGTGGCATTTCAAAATTTTTCTAACATCACACATGACTAACTTGTAAACAATCAAGGCATTAGATGAAAATTAAAAGCAGACATATCATAAACTGTTGAAGATCTACACCTGCTTTACACATCTGTTGAAGTTCAATTTGCAGGAAAGATAAACTAATCCACTGTCCATCATTTGAAATGTTAACTAAAACATTCTTTTTGTCCTTAGTTTCTAACAATATAGATACCACCATATTATAAGCAGGAAGCTGAAAGCAGAAATATCTAACAGTGAAAAAAGCTGGAAAAAAGAAAACCTAGAAATGAACTGTAAGTAAGTAAAAGGAATTGTAAATAACGTTAATGTGGACCAATTTTCCTCTTTATAACAGTTTTAAAACACATTATCTATACCTGTTTTTATCTTTTTTGAAATATACCTCAGATTTTTTTGACCTCTAGAGAAAAAAAGAGTTTGAAAAAATCGGGCCTAACTTTTTAATTTCTAGGGAAAACAGACCTCCTCAAGAAGGAAATGCATAAACTTATATAAACATGCAATGTAATAACTAATATAGCAAATGAAGTACACATTCCAATTCTACAGAGGAAGAAAAAAAATGACCTAAGTTTTTGTTTTCTTATTGAAAAGGTAAGAGTGGGTGGAGGTATCAGGGAGAAAGTAGGGGGTAACCAAATCCTCTATTTGACAGTAAACATAGAGATTTGCTCCTAAATATGAGGCAGCCACTCAAAGCTTGCAATGATCATTCAAGCACAGCAATTTATTAAGAATTTGAATTTTGAGGGTGGAGAAAAATGGCAAAGGAGTAGGAGACCTAAATTTCATCTGGCCCCAGGAATTCAGCCAGATATTGAACCATTCTGAACACCTATAAATTCAGCAGTAGAACAAAAAGAAGTTTAGTAGCAATCCTATGAACAGAAAAGTGACCACTTACTAGGGATAGGAGATGCGGAGAGGTGAATCCATGGTGATATACAAGAAGATAGACTCCAGGATGAGGGATCTTCTATCAGCTGGCTACTGACAAGTGAGAGAGCAGCTGAGCAAAAAATCAGAACTTTTAGCAGTCTGAACCCTGGAGGGACTTTGTCCAGGGTTTAAGTGAGGGGTGGAGCCCTTGCTGGGACAGTGTGGTACCAGCACCCTTGGAGTCACAAAAAGACCGAGGGTGCCTGAGTGTGGCAGAGCTCCCAGGTGTTGAAGCGGAGAAGCCAGCTACTAAGATGGAAATGAGGGGTAGGCTCTCAGCTCAAGGTTGCCATAGACTATGATCCAAGGCAATGTGCAGCCAATACTTTATGAGCAGAGACGGCACAAGTGGCAGATCAGGGGAGAACCACCCCCTCCTTCTTCCACCAGGAGGAGTGGCCCAAAAGTATGCTACAAGAATCTGTTGGGTTTGGAGACTCCAAATTGGGCTGTGTGCAGAGACAGAAAAACTTGGTCACAGCCTGGGTGAGCTAGGAGTGTGGCTGGAGACAAGGGAGACAGGACTGATTGACTGCTTTTCTCTGAGAACTCACTGAAGACAGAGGCCCTGCACTCTACACACTCTGCACCCATCCCAGCTTGAGACTGGGAGGCCGCCATTTTCATTCCCATCCTCCAAAGTTATATGCAAAGCCTTTGGAGAACAAAAGCTACCTAGAGCAAATCCAAGCACAGTACTTAGCCTGGCCACTGGCAAGGGTGATACAATTCTACCTTGGGCAAAGACATTTTATAATCATTGCAACACATTGCAACAGGCCCTTCCACCAAATGATCAGTAAGAACATCCAGCCAAGACCAAGTTTACTGATCAATGAGAACTTCAAAACACAAGCACGAGGGGAGTATAGCAAATGGAATTCATGACCTTTATCCCATGATTCTTTAGACTTTCAAAGTTATTTTTTTAATTTTCGTTTTATATTTTTAAAAAATTTTCCTCTTTTTATATCAACATTTTATCTTATCAATACCTTTTTAAAAATATTTTTTAATTTTTATTTTTATAGTCTTTTCTATCCCTTCATTGTATTTAATCTTATTTTTGTATACATAAAGTTTTTCTTCCTTTAAAATTTTGGGATACAGTTTCTTCTAACATATCAAAACAAACCCTAAATCTAGTGTATGGCTTTGTTCTTGTCTCCCGTCTGATTATATTCTTTTTTTTTTTTTTAATTATTTTCTTTCTTTTTTCCAACGAAATTCTTATCAATTCCTTTTTGAAAATCTTTTTCAATATTCATCTTTACAGTCATATCCCATCCTTCATCATGCTTACAGTTTTTTGTGTATGTATATGTAAGTTTTTCTTTCCTTAAAATTTTGGGAGTCAGTTTCTCCTAAAAAACCACAATACACCCAAATCAAGTGTGTGTATCTGTTCTATTCACCAGCCTAATCATATATATATATATACATATATATATACATATATATATATGTATATATATATATGGTATTATACATGTGTGTGTAATATGCACACACATACACTCACGTATATATACACACATATGTGTGTATATATACGTGAGTGTATGTGTGTATATATATATATGTGTGTGTGTGTGTATGTATTTTTCCCCCTTTCTCTTCCCTCTGGATTTGGATCTCTTCTGATCTGGTTAGTGTATATTTTCCTGGAGTCTATATTACTCTTTTAGAAATTTGTTCTCTCATTCATCTTCATTCATCTGTTCTTATCTGGATAAAATGACAAGGTGGAAAAAAATCACATCAAAAAAAAAAAAAAAGAACAAGAGGCAGTACCAATGCCTAAGGACCTAATCAGTATGGACATTAGTAAGATGTCAGAACTAGAGTTCCAAATGATGATTCTCAAGGTGTTAGCTGGGCTCAAAAAAAGCATGGAAGATACTAAAGAATCCCTTTCTGGAGAAATAGTATCCTTTTCTGGAGAAATAAAAGAACTAAAATCTAACAAAATTGAAATAAAAATTAGCTATTAATGAGGTACAATAAAAATGGAGGCTCTTACTGCTAGGATAAATGAGGTAGAAGAGAGAATTAGTGATATAGAAGACCAAATGATGGAGAATAAGGAAGCAGAGAAAAAGATGGACAAACAACTACTGGAACACTAAGGGAGAATTTGAGAAATAAGGATACCATCAGCTGAAACAATATTAAAATAATTGGGATTGCAGAATAAGAAGAAAGAGAAAGAGGGGCAGAGGTATATTTGAGTGAATTATAGTAGAGAATTTCTTTAATATAGCAAAGGGAACAGGCACCAAAACCCAGGAGGCACAGAGAACCCCCCTCAAAATCAATAAAAATGGTTCCACACCTGTCCTCTAATAGTAAAACTTACAAGTCTCGGGGACAAAGAGAAAATCCTAAAAGCAGCTTGGAACAAGAGGTCTATAATGCACAATAGTAGAAATATTAGATTGGCAGTATACTTATCCACAGAGACCTGGCAGGCTAGATAGGACTGACATGATATATTCAGAGCACTAAATGACAAAAATATGCAGCCAAGAATACTATATCCAGCTAGGCTATCACTGAAAATAGAAAGTGAGATAAAAAGCTTCCAGGACAAACAAAAACTAAAGAAATTTGAAAACACCACACCAACCCCAGGGGAAATATTGAATGGGATCCTCTAAGCAGAGAGAGCCTAAAAGTACAGACCAGAAAAGAACAGAGACAATATACAGTAACAGTCACCTTACAGGCAATACAATGGCACTAAAGTCATATAATTCAATAGTTACCCTGAATGTAAATAGGCTAAATGTCTCAATCAAAAGACACAGGGTTTCAGAATGGATAAAAAAAAAAAGAAGAACCATTGATATGCTGCAAGAAATTAATTTAAGATCTGAAGACATCTCCAGATTTAAAGTGAGGAGGTGGGAAACAATTTACCATGCTAATGGACATCAAAAGAAAGTGGGGGTGGCAATCCTTATAACAGAAAAAATTAGATTTTAACCCAAAGATTATAATAAGAGATGAGGAAGGACACTATATCATACTTAGTCTAACAAGAAGATCTAACAATTTTAAATATGTATGCCCCTAACATGGGAGCAGCCATTTATATAAACCAATTAATAACAAAATCAAAGAAACACATCGACAATAATACAATAATAGTAGGGCACTTTACATCCCCCTCACTGAAATAGATTATCCAAGCAAAAGATCAAAAAGAAAATAAATGTCTTAAATGACACACTGGACCAAATGGACATCACAGATATATCCAGACCATTCCATCCCAAAACAACAGAAGACACATTCTTCTCTAGTGCACATGGAATATTCTCCAGAATAGATCACTGCTGGGTCACAAATCAGATCTCAACTGGTACCAAAAGACTGGGATAATTCCAGGCATATTTTTATTTTTATTTTTATTTTTATTTTTTTTTTAAAGCTTTTATTTATTAATTTGACAGAGAGAAATCACAAGTAGTCGGAGAGGCAGCCAGAGAGAGAGAGAGAGATAGGGAAGCAGGCTCCCTGCTGAGCAGAGAGCCCGATGTGGGACTCGATCCCAGGACCCTGAGATCATGACCTGAGCCGAAGGCAGCGGCTTAAACCACTGAGCCACCCAGGCGCCCCTCCAGGCATATTTTTAGACCACAATGCTCTGAAGCTAGAACTCAATCACAAGAGGAAAGTTGGAAAGAACTCAAATACATGGAGGCTAAAGAGCATCCTACTAAAGAATGAATGGGTCAACTTGGAAATTAAAGAAGAAATGAAAAGATTCATGGAAACAAATGAAAATGAAAACAAAACTCTTCAAAATCTGTGGGACATGGGATGCCTGGGTGGCTCAGTGGGTTAAGCCTCTGCCTTTGGCTCAGGTCATGATCTCGGATCCTGGAATCGAGTCCCGCATCGGGCTTTCTGCTCAGCAGGGAGCCTGCTTCCTCCTCTCTCTCTCTCTCTCTCTGCCTGCCTCTCTGCCTACTTGTGATCACTCTTTCTGTCAAATAAATAAATAAAATCTTTCAAAAAAAATCTGTGGGTCATAGCAAAGGCGGTCCTGAAAGGAAAGTATATAGGGATACAAGGCTTTCTCAAGAAATGAGAAAGGTCTCAAGTACACAACCTAACCCTACACCTAAAGGAGCTGGGGAAAAAACAGCAAAGAAAGCCTAAACCCAGCCAGAGAAGAGAAATAATAAAGATCAGAGAAGAAATCAATGAAATAGAAACCAAAACAAAACAAAACATAAACAAAAAACAAACAAACAAAAAATAGAACAAATAAATGAAACTAGGAGCTGGTTCTTTGAAAGAATTAATAAGATTGATAAACCCCTGGCCAGGATTATCAAAAGAAAAGAGACTGAAACCCAAAAAATAAAATCATGAATGAAAGAGGAGCGATCACAACCAACACCAAAGACATGTAAACAATTATAAGAACATTATAAGCAACAATATGCCAGGAAATTTGACAATCTGGAAGAAATGGGATACATTACTAGAGACATAAAAACTACCAAAACTGAACCAGGAAGAAATAGTAAACCTGAACACAGCCATAACCAGTAAGGGAATTGAAGCAGTCATCAAAATGTCCCAACAAGCAAGAGCCCAGGGCCAGATGGCTTCCCAGGGAATTTTTACCAAACATTTAAAGAAGAATTAATACCTATTTTCCTGAAACTGTTCCAAAAAATAGAAATGGAAGAAAAACTTCCAAACTCATTTTATGAGGCAAGCATTACCTCGTTCCCCAAACCAGACAAAGACACCATCAAAAAGGAGTATTACACACCACCATCCCTGATGAACATGGATGTAAAATTATCACCAAATACTAGCCAATATGATCCAACAGTACATTAAAAGGATATTCATCATGACCAAATGGGATTTATTCCTGTGCTGCAGGGTTGGTTCAACATCTGCAAATCAATCAATGTGGTACAATACATTGATAAGAAAGAATAAGAACCATAGGATACTCTCAGTAGATGTTGAAAAAGCATTTGACAAAGTATAGCATCCTTTCTTGATCTAAACTCTTTGAAGTTTAAGGATAGAAGGTCCATACCTCAATATCATCAAAGTCATCTATGAAAAACCCCAAGTGAATATCATTCTCAATGCAGAAAAACTGAGAGCTTTTCCCCTAAGTCAGGAACATGGCAGGGACGTCCACTATCACCACTGCTATTCAAAATAGTACTAGAAGTCCTAGCCTCAGCAATCAGACAACAAAAAGAAATAAAAGGCATCTGACTGAGCAAAGAAGAAGTCAAGCCCTCACTCTCGGCAGACGATATGATATTTTACATGGAAAACCCAAAAGACTCCACTCCAAAACTGCTAGAATTCACACAGGAATACAGTAAAGTGTCAGGGTATAAAATCAATGTCCAGAAATCAGTTGCATTTCAATACACCAACAGCAAGACAGAAGAAAGAGAAATTAAGGAGTCGAGCCCATTTACAATTGCACCCCAAACCATAAGACAACTAGGAGTACATCTTGCAAAGAGGCAAAGAATCTGCACTCAGAAAACTATAGAATACTCATGAAAGAAATGGAGGAAGACATGAAGAAATTGAAAATCCTTCCATGCTCATGGATTGGAAGAAAAAACATTGTGAAAATGTCTATGCTACCTAGAGAAATCCACAGATTTAATGCAATCCCTATCAAAATACCATCAATTTTTTTCAAAGAAATGAAACAAACCATCCCAAAATTTGTATGGAACCAGAAAAGACCCCAAATAGCCAGAGGAAAGTTGAAAAAGAAAAGCAGAGCTGGTAGCATCACAATTCCAGACTTCAAGCTCTAGTACAAAGCTGTCATCATCAAGACAGTATGGTATAAGCACAAAAACAGAGTCATAGGTCAATGGAACATAATGGAGAGCCCAGGAATGGACCATTAACTCTATGTTCAGCTAATCTTCGACAAAGCAGGAAAGAAGGTCCAGTGGAAAAAAGACAGTCTCTTCAACAAACGGTGTTGGGAAAATTGGAGAGCCACATGCAGGAGAATGAAGTTGGACTCCTTCCTTACACCACACACAAAAATAGACTCAAAATCAATGAAAGACCTCACTGTGAGACAGGAGTCCTTTCAAATCCTTGAGGAGAACACAGGCAGGAACCTCTTCGACCTCAGACACAACAACTGCTTCCTAGAAACATCACCAAAGGCAAGAGAAGCAAGGGCAAAAAGGAACTACTGGACTTCATCAAGTTCAAAAGCTTTTGCACAGCAAAAGAAACAGTCAGCAAAACCAAAAGACAATTGACATAATGGAGAAGATATTTGCAAATGACATATCAGATAGAGGACTTGTACCCAAAATCTGCAAAAAACTTATCAAACTCAACACCTAAAGAACAAATAATCCAGTCAAGAAATGGGCAGAAGACATGAACAGACATTTCTGCAAAGAAGACACCCAAATGGCCACCAGAGACATGAAAAAGCACTCAACATCACTTGGCATCAGAGAAATACAAATCAAAACTGGTTTGAGATACCACCTCACACCAGTCAGAGTGGCCAAAATTAACAAGTCAGGGAACCATAGGTGTGGGTGACGATGCAGAGAAAGGGGAACCCTCCTACACAGCCAGTGCGAATGCAGGCTGGCGTAACTACTCTGGATGACAGCATGGAGGTTCCTCAAAAAGTTGAAATTAGAGCTACCCTACAACCTAGCAATTTCACTACTGGGTATTTATCCTAAAGATTCAAATGTAGTGACTCAAAGGAGCATGTGCACCCAAATGTTTATAGCAGCAATGTCCACAATAGCCAAACTATGGAAAGAGTCTAAATGTCCATCAACAAATGAATGGGTGAAGAAGATGTGTGAGATATATATATATATATATTATGCAGCCACCAAAAAAATGAAATCTTGCCATTTGCAACAATATGGATGGACCTAGATGGTATTATGCTAAGTGAAATAAGTCAATCAGAGAAAGACAATTATCGTATGATCTCACCGATACGTGGAATTTGAGATACAATGGAGAGGATCATAGGGGAAGAGAGGGAAAAATGAAACAAGACAAAACCAGAGTGGGAGACAAACTGTAAGAGACTCTTAAGCTCAGGAAACAAACTGCAGGTGGCTAAAGGGGAGGGGCGTGGGATGGACTGGGCTGCTGGGTGATGGACATTGGGAAGGGTATGTGCTATGGGGTGCGCTGTGAATTGTGTAAGAATGATGAATCACAGACCTATACCCCTGAAACAAATAATACACGTTAATAAAAAAATAAATTAAATTAAATTAAAAATAATCTATTCAGGAAATGGGCAGAAGAAATGAAAAGAAGAATTTGAATTTTGATAGAAACACATTTGACAGATTTTCTTTATTTCTGCAGTTTATAAACAAAACTGCCTTCTGAGAATAGTAAATCTCTTCTGTCAAGCATCTGAATGAGGTAAGATGTCTAAATATGAAAAATGAAATTAAGGAGCAATGACCTGCTTGGTGGGATAGAATGAGAAGGGCTGGGCATACTTGAGTACAATCCTGGAATGGGATTGGGATTTTCTTCCCAGTGGGAAGAAAACCAAGGGCAAGGGCACTGTGATCTGCAAAATTTCCAACAAAATCTGCTTAACTCATGAATGCTTGGAATTAGTGATTTGCAGTAGTGAAAGATTTTTAAGAAGGCTGACTTTATATGAGAAATTTTGTGATTTGGAACTAAAGGAAGATTCCAAGGATAAACTGCACCACCACCCCTATCCTTCACTTGGGTCTGGCAGAATTTGTTAGAAGTTTGGGCTTTACCTTCACCACTATATTGCATAAATTAAGACAAAATTCACACGGATATCAAGAAACAGGTGATTCCTCCCTCTTCTAACACCCATATAACTGATGCCTGGGTTTAAAAATGCATTCTTTTGTAATATCAGTTCTTGGCATAGAATAATTACTTCATAAGTACTTGTTGAGTTGATATCTAAAGAAAATATGGAAAGAATATTCACTCATGACAATTGGTCAGATAAAGGATCTTCCTGCATTAATTGATCTTGGAAGCAAAAACTACTAATAATAATCATATTTTATAACATAAATTAAAATCAGTTTAAACAAAATAAGACACCAGCAGCAATAGCATGAAATACCTAAGTGTCTGAAGTAAGGTGCTATATGGATGCATTAATAATTACTTTAAGTGCTTTCCTTTCTCATCCAAAAGTGATTTTGCTTAAAGTTTGTAGAAGCAAATTCCATATATAAAAAATGTCTTGTAGTGAAAAATGTTTTTCATTTTATGCAACCTTCTCGAATTACATTTGGTGTGTTTACAAATATAAACCAAAGCTTCTTAGATATTGGCACAAGAAAAGTATAGCCTATCCAAAATTCTTCCATTTATATAAAGTGCAGAAATTTCTGCTCAGAAATGTAATAATTTTATTCTAGCAATTTTATAGTCTGAGTTTCAAAGTATTGCTGGAAGGAATCTCAAAGGTATCATCTGATCCAGCAATAAGGCTAGAGTTTGTTAAACTATTCTAGACAGTAGGAAGTCCATTTATTCTTTTGTATTTGTGCTTCCTCGGACATGGAGAACCACCATTAAACATATTTCATCTAGCAACCATCAAAGTGTTTGAAAGCAATAAATAGACCATTCTTCAGCTGCTACTTCTCAAAGCCAAACACAAATTCCTTAGACCCTTCCTTACTGAACAAAGGTATTCAATGTTTATTTTTGTCACTCTTCTCTAGAGAGTTTAAGTTTCTTTTCTAACAATTTTTAAATGTGAAAACTCAGAGTATACAAAACATTGCAAAAAGGGACAAGATGATGCAAATTAAGAATAATCCTTACTAAATGGATTTGACTTCTTTCACAGTAACACCCATAATGCAGAGTTGGATATACCTTGAGTTCATGCTAAATATCTGATCTCATTCCCCATTTCAATGATCTCCAGTTAGTTCCTGCAAATCCTGCCATACTTTGTTGTTGTTCTGTTTGTTTGTTTGTTTTTTAATCAATGATGTTTAAATTTGCTGAGTGGCTTGGGTATGAATCCCAACTACTTGTATGTAAATCACCTACCACAGTGTCATAACCATTCAACTACAGCAATTTGTCTGCTGTAAATTGCTGCTTCTTGCAATAGTCCCTGCCCGATCACATATTAAAAATATGAAAGCCAACATTCATTGTTTCTTCTTTGTCAAGATTTCATATCTAGTTATTTTTTTAATCTCAAGCCTTCATTGTTATTCAACTGAAAAACTGCAGTGGATTTCTAACTAGTTTTCTTTCCTCCATGCTCTTCTCTCCCCATTTTAGAAAACGCAAATCAATACCAGACTTTAAAAACAAAATACAACAAAACAATCTTGTAATTAAGCCTCCTTTCCTACTAAGTGAATCAAGTTACTTGACATTATGCAAGGCCTTCACAAACTAACAAAACTCTCTGCCTACACATCTCTCTTGTATGGCACTGGTCTTCCCTACACCTTTTCCCATCCTGCATATTTCCCCTCCTTCTTGTATACATGTAGTGCTCATTTCAGAAGCACATATACTGTATACATGTAAAGCCTACTTTAAGTGTTACTTTAAACCTTTTCCTTGCCCCAGAGGGAAATAGAACACTTCCCATTTTGTACCATCCGTATTATTAAATATAAAAGTAAATTATTTACATAGATCTTCCGTATTATACTTGAGACCCTGGAAAAAAAATCCAGACAACTTTTCTGTGTTTGTATTCCCACAATATCTAGCCAAAATGAAATGAAATGAAATGAAATAAAGTAAAATAAAAATAAAATAAAATAAAATAAATATTGGTTGAATTTTTGGGCTAAGGCTTCATTTTGACATCTAATTGTAAAATTTAGTTAGACATGATTCAAAGAAGAACTTAAGTCAAAACTTCCTTTAATTTTGGCCATACTTTTATCATGTCATATTATCTTGTATTTAGGATAATCAGGAAAAAATGTGCATCATATTTTGATTGCCCAAGATTTAGTTACATAGATGCTTCGGGTAGTTTTCCTAATTGCCATTTATTTTTACTCTCATGTAAAACTGATAATTACTTGTTGTTTTTGTCCACACTGTAATTTCTGCAGATTTTCATTTTACAAATTTCCATAATTTATAGTATCAACTTATTTATAGATCTATTTCTTCTTTCTAAATTGTAAATACCTTAAGGTTACAAACTGCTTCTCATTCGCATCTTTGATGATTAAAACTATATCTGACAAAGTAACTTAATAAATGCTAGCTGAATGAGTGAATTCATTCTGACACCAATTCATTTACATAAAGATCAATAGAAATAGAGATAATAGTCAAATACAAAGAGTGAAGCAGATACAGCCAAAGATAGAAACTTAAGGATAAATTATAGATCTCCTTTTCTTCCTCAGAGAACTTACTGGTAAGGAATATTGCTATTCAAGTTAATTTGGATGTTGGGTTGGTGCACTCTCCAATAATAATACCAATGTTAATAATAATAGTAAATAGACAACCAATTTCCCAACACATAATAAAATATGTACCATAAACATATCAGGCACTGTACTGTGTGTTTTGCATGCTGATACCAACAAATCCATGTTATAGTTTATTATCTAAATGTATGTATGAGAAATCTGATGCTATATAAGATTGAGAAATTTTCTCAAGATGACAAAACTGTAATAAATGAAGACAATTATTACTATCAAAACAATAAGCAGGAGGGTGATGAAAAACAACCAAAGAGTAGTGGTCAGAGGCAGAAAAGAAGGTAGACTGATTAAGGGAAGGCAGAGGAAGACAGAACATCGGAAAAAGCCCCTGGAATGATTTCTAACAGAGCAAGCAGTTACTCAAGATTACCTTCTCTTTTCTCCTTTCTAGGGTTAATTTCATTCATTTGTTGCATTTAAGTTTTTCTTTCTTGTTTTACAAACCCTTCTATAACCTTGAGCTTACTATAAAAGTTAAAAAAAAACACAAAAGAAATTTTCGTGATATAAATATCTTTTTTCTCCAGATATTTTCTTTTTAAATATTCCTAATATCTACAGTGTTGTGTTGCTTTTACGTTGTCATTGTTGTTCACCATAATTCTTTGGAATATGTTGCACTACTTCCTGGAGTCAGATAAGAGCTAATGACCTCAGCATCACTTTCTTCCTCCTCACATCTCAGCCTCTTGAAAATATTGTGGGAGGTGACTGAAGACATTGTGCCATAGCCTTAGCATTCCAGGGCCACAAATAAATCAATATATTCATGTTTAATATAAAGATCACAGGACACAAAATTAGCTTTTGGTTTTCTCTTAAGCATGAAAAATATAACAGAAATGTAATTGCAAAATTTTGTCCTGAAATAATTGCCAAGTTAGTTTATAAGTTGTGTGGAGGGTTGGAGAGGTGGAACTCCTAGTGGAGGACTTAAAGGATGTATTTTCAGAATAAATATTACTTCTAAAACATGATGCGGAGAAGGAAGTTGGCAGGTGTTTGTGTGAGACTTTTTTTGTACATTTCTCTCACTTGCAATGTGCAAGTACTTAAGCATCCTTTTCATTTTAGCATAAGAACATAATGCTTCACAATGTTAGAATTTATAGCTAAATGCCAAATAGACTTGTGTTTCTTATTTATATGTTTGTTTTCTAAAAAACAAACAGTTGTACTCATATATCACACATGTCTTGAAAACAGTACTCTGAGTCTACTATAATGCTGTGAATTAAATTCCTGTATTTTAGTTCATTAATCAATTTATCTTTTATATGAATGCTTGCTGAGAATTTTAGTGACAAATCTACATGCGGCTTTTGGGGTGGGAGTAGAAACCTGTAAAACTTAAAAAGAAATTTAGATGATCTTCTAAAAATAAGATAAATAAGATACATGTTCTTATAATTGTGCACCAATTTTTACCACTACCCCAAAAGTTAGCTATTTTTCCAATAAGGCTATATTCACTGTACTTTTATACACTTATATTCAGTACATGTCAAATTCTTACATAATCCTACCATATTGATGAAATTATTCATCTTGGCTATAAAAATTCAAACTAATTGAATTATTTAGTTCTTTAAGCTTCCTAGAAAGTCTGAGATCTTTAAAGGTGGCAAGGAGCCTTTACTGTCCTTCCTCCTACCACTTGCAAGTCATCTATATTTCAAACCTGAGCCACTTTTCTAGTTAATGAAGTTAATGCCTTCATCATGCTGTGTATTCACATTGTGCAATCTATATAATAAAAAGCAGATGATATAGAATATTCCTAACATTCATGAATATTAAATGTTGAAAAATAATTAGGTGGTAAACATAGAAATATAAATAAAAATAATGAAACTCTGAAAAAATGCATGGCAATATATCACTTTTAAAAAGCTTACCTAGAGAAAATTTTTACAAACATTTCTACAGTAATCATGGTTTTCCAAACATTTTGATATGGATCATCACATTTGATCTTCACAGCAACCTAATAAGATAAATATTTTTTATACTCTACCAAAAAAAAAGAAAAATCTCCAAGGAAAGTAAAGGCTGACATAGGGAGAGTCTATATGATAAATGTGTCCTTTATATGTTGTTTCTCTTTCTTTTACTATATTATTTTACCATTTCAAATGCCATTTCTCATACAATTCTTCTCCCTGCTTCCTGTAGATAAACAGGTTTGATTTTGTTCTTCAAAAAAAATAAAATTGTGTATCGTAAATTTTTAAATTTTACTATTTTAATTTTAATAATTTACTATATAATTTAATAATTTACTATTAAAATTTTACTATTTTAAATTTACATTTAAAAAAATTTTTACAATGGATAAAAATCCTGAAGAAGACATGTCTGGTAATCTGATTTCTTTTTTTCTCATCCATACCCCTAAATGCAATTTTTATCAAAGCTTTGCCACTGGCCTTCTTCAACAAGTTTATCTATTGTCATGACCTCAACCATCTTCTCTCACAAATGTCTCCTAAGCCCTTTCTTCTTAAATCTTAATTCCTGTTTTTTGAGTCTTAGACCTATAAAATTCCATCTTTAAATATATTACTGCTTCACACTTAGCGTGTATCAAGCAGAACTAGTTAGTTTAATTCCTCCAATGTGCCATTTCTATATTTTGGCAGATGGCCTGATTATCCTACAGTCTCTAGAACTGGAAACCACTCCAGGCCTAGCAGCCAAGACCTACCCAATGTTTGATTAACTCTTTTCACCATCCCTTTTCTAACTGCCACTAGCAAGAGTTTTCACCATCAACATGTACATACTCAAAAATTATTGTAGAAGAAAGCCAGGAAGGACAAAACTAGAGTTGCCTACAATTATTTCTCATATGTTGCCACTGTATACAACTTTTTTATTTTTATTTTTTTTTAAAGATTTTATTTATTTGGCAGAGTGAGAGAGACAGTGAGAGAGGGAACACAAGTTGGGGGAGAGGGAGAAGCAGGCTTCTGGCTGAGCAGGTAGCCCAATGCAGGGCTTGGTCCCAGGACCCTGGGATCATGACCTGAGCCTAAGGCAGATGCTTAACGACTGAGCCACCCAGGTGCCCCTCTACACAACTTTTTAATATAAAAAGAAAATTATAGATACCTAGTGTTCACCTAAATTATGTTTTCATATTGTAACTTAATCATAATTTAAATATATCCACATCTAGATATAAAATATCTCTGTGGAGAGCTATATAATACACAAATACCCATACATATAGTACACAAAAGGAAAATAAACTGTTAAAAACACAGTCTCATCTAGAAATGAAAATATGAATTAGCTGCCATATTATAAATTCTGCTGAATTTATAAGCTACCCACCCTGTATTTCCCTTATTTCTCTATAGAAACTGATTCAGAAATTTCATTTGGTTAATATGCATTATTTATTCAATAGCACCACTGTTGTACTTTACTCATTCAACTACAACATTAAGTTATTAGGGTTGGATGCCTATGTTACCATAAATGTGAATAAAATTTCAGACACTGAAATCATGTAAAAATACATGGGTTATAACATAGCCAAACTAGCAGCTTGGAATAGACATGTTAATTGTGAAATTACAATAGAAATGAAAACACACTTTTTTTTTTTTTAACCACCGCAACAGTGTTTATTTTTGTAAAGCAATTATCAACTTATGTATAAATGATTACAGTATGTGAAAACACACTTTAAAGCATTCTCTTAGAAACTATATCCACTACCCCCTGATAGTCTGCAGAGTGATGTTGGAGAAACACAAGCTTACACTCCTGCAATAGTACCCTGATATCTCTCAGTCTCACCAAAATAAATCATAGTAGCTGTTTCGGTGATGACTGAATACACCTTCTTATCCCTGCATTCTCTCCTGTGTCTTAAGCTTTGTCTATCTTTGAGCCTTAAGTACAGTGGTGAGTTATACATACATTATGTTTTTCTTTATATTTTATTTGTTTCACTTATCCTATCCTGGCAACTGGATTAGAAGCTACTTTTAACTATAGTTTAAATATTTACATATTTAGTTAAATATTCATATTTAAACTCCTGTAACACCAAACATAGATATTTAGCTATGACTTCATTCATTCCACAAACATTTATTGAGCCCCTACAATAGACCCAGCAGCACTGAGAAGGCACTAAACACAGTGGTGGACAAATTATATACTCTTTGCCTTCAAGGAGTTTGTATTCTTTCTTTTTTAAAGATTTATTTATTTATTTGAGAAAGAGAGAGAGAGAGGAGGAGGAGGAGAGCAGGATGGGGGAGGGGCAGAGGGAGAGGGAGAGAATCCCCAAGCAGACTCCTGGCTGAGTGCAGAGCCCTACAGGGGGCTGGATCTCAGAACACTGAGATCATGACCTGAGTCAAAACCAAGAGTGGGACACTTAACCAACTGAGCTACCGAGGTCCCCCAAGGAGATTATATCCTGGTTAGAAACAATCATAATAATTGTGACATGTATGACATAATTCCTGATGGTTAAAAGTGATAACACAAAAATGAAGACTGGTAAAGAGAATGTCTAAGGGGCTACTGTAGTTGGGGAGCTCAGGGAAGGTCTTGCTGAGAAGGGGGCACATGAGCTAAGAACAGCTGAATCTCGTTTCAGCTTTAACATTCATTTGTCAACTATGTCTTCCAATAGCCTAGTGCCTCTTATAGTGCAGATAAACTGTACTGCTTATTTTTGTAATAGGAGCTCAAATGATTTTAATTATGGAGTCTGTTATACTACCAAATCATCATATAAACAGTGTGACTATGCACCACTTTCCCGGATTTAATGGATGATGAAACTGAGTCTTAGAAAAGTATCCAAAGTAGTCTCCAGAAGTATCAACACATGGCACTCCTTGTTGAGCTATCAATTAAACATAAACCTATCTGACTTAAGATTTCATTTTCTTCCCCTCACATTACACTGTACAAGTGCTAGTGTGATGGCACCCATGGTACTTCATAACAACTAAGTAACTACAATAGAGGAAGACCATGGCTATCAGAAGAGTCCAAAACAATATGCTGTCTTAATCTAAAGTGCCAAAGTAGTTGATCTAATTGAATATAAACATATACTCATAGCCTAAGAAACTTCCAGCATTTCCACATGAAAACAGTTGCCAACAGAAGAGAAAAGAACTTCAGTGCCAGTAATAAGCAAGAAACTTTGGAATTCAGATGCTCTGGATAAGCAGCAACTATAAAAACAACAACAAAACTAAGTTTGGGGTAAACAATCAAGTGTAAGAAAAATTTGACCAGTCCCAAGTATGAATGATGAGTTATGTAATTATTGTAAATGATTAAAGAGGTTAGCAAGACTGTTTGTGCTGAAGAATCAAATTACATTTTAATTCACTTAAAGCAGGCTTTTGAGATTAAAACTAATAATTAAATCCTCAAGTTCATGGAACAATAGAAACTACTTTTAATTTCCTAGGATTAGAAACATGTACCTTGTTTATTATAAAATATGTCTGCTATGAGAAAACATACTCGTAATTATCACAACACCAAATTTACACTGCTGTCTCAGTTAATTCCTTGGAGATTTGAGACAAGGCCTTGAACAAGCTAGAAAGGAGTCTGTAATATGCACTGGACAACAGCTGCAACTGCATTCAAACATTATTACAATAAGGATACAGTCTTCCTTCTACCCAACCTCATCTGTTTTGTGTTAAAATTATGAGGGCATATGCATATATATATATATATATATATATATATATATACACACACACACACATAGAGGGAGGAATGTGGTGTGGTACCACTAATACAGCACATGACAAAACAGTTTATTTCTCTATGTTGACAGTGAGTTTATTTATAGGACATCTTTGTTTTGCTAATTAAAATATGGACCATTAAAATAATGCAGACATCTCCATTTTACATATGAAACACTACTTTCCCATCAGAATGACAAAGCACTAAGAAAAGAGGTACTATTTTTCCTGTGCCAGAGATCCTCTTGACTCCTTTTTGTCTGATTGTGTATTTGTTTCCTTTGGCATTATGATTACATTTCTTCTCCTTGGCCACTTTATTTTGTGATTAATTATAACCAGAACTATGCTTTTCCAAGGGATTTATGAAAGGAATTATTAGGGCTTATCAGGGTTGTATCATCAAGGTAGAAGTTTATTCCAAAAAGGAGAGGGAAAGAGAGTGATAAGGGAACTACCTTGTCGTGCTAGTTATTTACCTAGTAAGTGCTCCATTAAGAATTTTATATGAACTCTTCCTTTTAATCGCAAACTTATCCTGGAGTGCCTGTATGGCTCAGATGGTTAAGCATCCATTTTCAGCCGAGGTCATAATCTCAGGGTCCTGGGATGGAGCCCCATATCAGGCTCCCTACTCAGTGGGGAGTCTCTTCTCTCTCTCCCCCTCTCCCCAACTTGTGTATGCTCTCTCTCTCAAATAAATAAAATCTTTAATTAAAAAATCCCCAACTTATCTTGTGAGAAGAGATTTCTCAGATAATGACCTGACACTCAGAGAGGTTAAATGAATTTTTCCAAGGTCATACTCAGAGAAACTGGTAGAGCCGGGTTGTGAAGTCAGATCTCAGAAACCAGTTTTTCCTCTAAACTAAGTTGTCTTCCAATAAAATGTGTTGTGTTCTTCTGAACTTGACTGAGCTCAAGTCTTCTGGCACAGTGGATGTAAATTTAAATTTTTCCCATTTTGGCTCCAGCATTTATAAGAATGAAGAATGATTCCTTATTCCATTCCACTGAGCAGGGTTGGAGAAGAGAGATAGGTGCACAATTGTGTTGCTAAGGATTGTACTGAAAACCTGGAAAGTGGGCCACAGGCCATGTTTTTATCCACAGACACAGCTCTGTCAAAAATTTGAAAATGTTAACTCTGATGCATGGCTAAAAATTCCTTTCCTCAGCAATTATGTAGAGTATTGTGCTTCCATTCCCTAAATCTCTGCAGAGTAAAATGCAAAAATAGAGAAAGAAGGACAAAAAAAATCTTTCTTCGCTGTCTCTGCATTCCTAACGGCTCCCTAGAGTCTATGAGTTCTTGACTATTTTCTAATTAATAAGGTCAAATACTCAGGGACGCCTGGGTGGCTCAGTTGGTTAAGCAGCTGCCTTCAGCTCAGGTCATGATCCCAGCGTCCTGGGATCGAGTCCCACATCGGGCTCCTTGCTCCGCAGGGAGCCTGCTTCTCCCTCTGACTCTGCCTGCCACTCTGCCTGTGCTCGCTCTTGCTCTCTCTCTCTGACAAATAAATAAATAAAATCTTAAAAAAAAATAAGGTCAAATACTCAAAAATGATATTTAAACTATTCATGGAGAACAACTAAATATAGAAGTAAAAACCAACAAATTTCATATGTTCTAAGATGTATTGATCAGTAACAGTAGGAATGGGTCACATTCTTCATATTTATTTATATGTAATAACACTGATATGGAGAAAAGAGATAGCACTTTTTCAGGAAAGTTAGAAATTAACAGGACAGTAATTTCAGTGCTTGAGCTTTAATATGTAAATGACATAAGTGGCCATCTTTGGATGAATGGGTGAAGAAGATTAAGAAGATGTTATACACAATGGAGTATTATTCAGCCATGAGAGAGGAGGAAATCCTGCCATTTGTGACAACATGGATGGGACTTGAGGGCATTCTGATAAGTGAAATAAGCTAGACAGGGGAAGACAAACATTGTCTGGTGTTCATAGAAACAAAAAGTAGAAAAGTAGTCATGACCAGGGCTGAGGGCGTGGTGGGTGGGAGGAGGAAGAAGCTGATAAAACACTGCAAATTTCAGATAGAAGATGAATAAGATCTGAGGACATATGTAAAGCATGGTAGCTATAGCTGATAACACTGTATCGTATACTTGAAATTTCTTTTTCTTTAAGATTTATTCATTTATTTGATAATGACTAAGCCACCCAGGTGCCCCTCTACACTTGAAATTTCTTAAAAGAGCCAAACTTAAATGTTTTCAACTAAATAAATAAATAAAAGGGATGGATATGCTAATTAGAGGGGCAGATCTTCTCACAATGTATATTCATATCAAATTACCATAATGTATACTTCAAATATCTTATAATTTTATATGTCAGTTATGCGTCAGAAAAGCTGAAAGAAATAAAAATATAAATAATGAATAAAACAATAAAAAAATAAATACTACAATATTAGTACTATCTGATTCACAGTTATTTTGCCAGTAGAACTTCCAGAAGACTGCTAATTCTGTAGGAACAGAGAATATGTCTTGATTTCTTCATATTTTAGGACCTAACACAATGCTGGTTGATATTTAATAACTGGGAAAGAGGTAAGAGACAGAAAAAGTAAAGAGAGGAAATTTTAAAAATATGAAAAGAGAGAGGGGAGGAGAGGGGAAGAAGGAAGGAAGGAAGGAGGTATGACCACTCAGTTTTTGCTATAGGGGATTTGTGGAGTGGATGGTGTGGCTGGAAATAGTTGTTTCTTGGATCCCAACTTCCATTCATTCCCTTAGATCAATAAAAGTAGTCCTCACATATCTACTAATCAATGAAGAGAAATGTTACTTAAAACTTAAGGAAATGAAATGTTCTTATAAAAAATAATTTAGGAATATTTCAAAAATAGAAGAAAGTAAGTCTAATGAAAAGCATCTGGCAACTACAAAGTTTTAAGACCCAGTCTCAGAAATATTGTCTCCTCTTTAATTAATATATTGTGTAATTTACTAAATTTCTTTGAATCTTGGTTAAATGTTCCAAAATGATGCATACATATAGGATGCCCTCCAGTTTTAAAAATCTACCTTTTACTACACTGGAACAAAATCAATTTTCCTAGTCATATTTTCTTTCATGGAAAAGAAGATTGTATCTAGAGAAATGACTATTTCCACTACCCTGTGTGTTTTCAAATAAATAAGCCACGAACTTATGTTTAAAGCTAAGGCTTCCCGAATCTGTCAGTATCACTCACTTTTGGAGAGCTTACAAAGCAGAGGAGACCAGAGGGAAATAAGGTTATCCAGTCAGTTACCATTCAGTTGTGAAGTGTCAGCATTTACATTTTTATCAGCATTATACTTCCAGTGAGAGTTAGGACACATTCCCTCTAAGTCATCTTGTCATATGACTGATATAAAAATACCATGGTAGAAAACTGAGCCTTTTTCTAGATACAATATTCTTCTCACTTTCCAGAAAGATAGGAGCAGCAGCATGGTATATTCCATTTATGTCAGCTCCAGAACTTGACTCGGCTCCATTTATTAGATGACTTAAAGAGAAGATTAGAACAAGTCTAACAAATTGAGGTTTAATACTCTGGGTGGAGAGTAAGAAAGCAAGGCTTATTTGGGCACTGTAGCACTTGCCAGTGAAATAAACAGCAGCTGATTTTGGAAACAGTTAAAACATTCACCCACCAATGTCTTCTTACCATCATCTCCAAGTAGGCAGTCACTTAATATGGTCCTCCCCAGACCAGTGAATCACCTTCTGCCAACTTTATTCTGATGGCCAAATCCTTGAGGAGCTGTTTTAGAAATGTCTCCAACCAAATACTACAATTTAAATATCCCATTTCCTTCTTTATTTTGTGGCCAGAGTTAGAAGTTTGGGTAACTGTGGTATGGGACTGGCTTAAAAAATCTCTGAACATTATTAAATGACCCAGTCTGAAGTGGTACTCACTGAGGAACCTGTGACAAAGAGCTGCCCAGGTGAGCAGCAGTCCAATGGCCAATCCTTTTTTTTTTTTTTTTTTCCCCAACTTCAACCATCTGCACTTGTGACTTTTGATTTAAATTTCAAATTTGAATCTGTTATTTGTTTTCTCTTTTCAAAGCATCAAAATTCATATGACATGCTGCTCCAAAATTAGTATTCATGTGGGCCTCTTGTTGTACCTCAGTTCCAGCTGTTCCAAATTTGGTAAAATGTATCCTGTCATTTTTGTACAATAAAATACCAGACAACAGAAACTTAATGATTTATTCACAGTGTTAGGGGGTAAGGATGAGGCCTTTGGATATCGTTGATAAACAGACTAGTGGTAGGGAAAAAAATACTGACCTGATCTTTATCTGTTATTTAATGAAAGACTTAGGAAATATGATACTGCTAAATTAAAACTAGATTTGTCAAGTCAAGGAAACTAAGGATTTATACCATGTACTTTTTTCACCTTTCTTAAAGTAATTAGTAAGGATTATGGTAATGCTCAAAAGCAAAATATCTGTAAGTTGATGAATTTAGCAGCTACCTTTAGAGATATGTAAGGAGAAAATGTCAAGACAGATAACATCTTTTACTGACTGATAGCTCAAGGCCTATTGTTCAAAGTAATCACTAATGGACAGAAATCTTTTACTAAGAGATACCTGAAACTTACTAAAAGCTTTGAATAAAAAGCCTAACTAATAAACATGCAACCTTAATTGATATGACAACATCCATCAATTGGATTTTGTTATACTCTTCTTGAAGGAGGCAAGAAATAAAAAATTAGGTTTGGTTGAAGAGTTAGTCAAATATAAATGAGACAAAAATTATTCAGTGTTTGGACCATATCTGATTTTTATCCAATTATCTATACCAGCACTGCTCAATAAAACTTTCTGTGATTATGAAATGATCTCTTCCTGTACTCTTATCTACAGTAGCCACTAGGCTTGTGTAGTATTGATCAGATGAAATTTGGCTAGCGCAACTGAGAAACTGAATTGTTTCTCAGCTTTATTGAAGTTTAATTGACAAATAAAATTGCAATATATTTAATGGATATAATATTAGTATTTGATTTATGTATACAATGTAAAATGAATACCACAATCAAGTTAATTAACACATCCATCACCTCATATAGTTAACTTTCCTGTGTGTGTGTCATGAAAATGCTTTCAATCTAATCACTTAGCAAATTTCAAGTATAAAATACAGTATTATTAACCAGAGTCACCATACTGTGCATTGACTCCAAAGAAAATATTCATCTTGTAACTGAAATTCTGTACCATTTGGCCAATAAACTCTCTATTTCTCCTGTGGCCCACCCCTTGGCAACTACTTTTTTATTCCCTGTCCACAGGCTCCATTCATGTGTGGGTGTGTATAGTACTTTATTTTCTATTTCTTTACTTACGTATAGTTTATATACCCTGGTACATTAGTTTCAGGTGTACAATACAGTGATTTGACATCTTTATACATTATGCTATGCTCACCACAAAGGTAGTTGTCATCTCTCCCCATACAATGCTATTACAATATCATTAAATATTTTCCCTAAGCTGCAACTTTTATTATCATGACTTATTCATCCCATTACTGGAAGCTTGTATATACCATTTCCCTGCAGCCATTTTTCCCTTGCCCTATCACTCTCTCTTTGGCAACCACTAGTTTGTTCTCATTTTTTATAGGTCTGATTCTGCTTCTTGTCTGTTTATTAATTTGTTTTGTTTTTCAGATTCTACATATGAGTGAAATCATACAGCATTTGTCTTTCTTAATCTGACTTATTTCACTTAGCGTAATACCTTCTAGGTCCATCAGTGTTGTCACAAGTGGAAAGATCTCATCCATTTTATGGCTGAGTAGTATTCCATTGTATATAAAGCACATCTTCTTTATCCATTCATCTATCAATGGCTATTGTCAATAATGCTGCAATAAATACAGGGGTGCATATATCTTTTCAAATTAGTGTTTTTATTTTCTTTGGGTAAATAACCAGTAACAAAATCATTGGATCATATGACATTTTAAAATTATTTTTTGAGGAACCTCTATACTGTTTCCTACTTTTTGTTTTTGTTGTTTACATTCCACTTAAAAGTAATACATTATTTATTATTTATCTTTAGCTGATTTATTTTATTTAGCATAATGCCCTCAAGGTCTATCGATGTAATAGAAAATGGCAGGACTTCCTTTTTTTTGTGCCTGAATTATATTCCATTTGTATATTCCACATTGTCTTTATCCATTTCTCTGACATTGAACACTTAGGTTGATTCCATGTTTTTGCAATTGTGAACAGTGCTGGAGATTATCTTTTCAAAATAGTGATCTAATTTAATTTGAATATATACCTAGAAGCAGAAACGTTGCGCCAAATATTAGTTTTATTTGTAATTTTTTGAGGAAGCTCCATATTGTTTTCATAACGGCTCTACTAACAGTGTGCAAGTATACTTTTTTCCATATCCAAACCAAAACCTTTTATCTCTTATCTTTTTTATAACAGATATCCTAACATGTGTAAAGTGATCTTTCATTGTGGCTTTGATTTGTATGGCTTTGATGATTAGTGATCTGGGGCATCTTTCATATATACCCATTGATTATTTGTACAACTTCTTTGCAAAAATGTCTGTTAACATCCTTGCCCACTTTTTCAACAAGTTATTTTGTTCACTGCTATTGTGTTGTAAAAGATCCTTATGTATTTTGGATATTAACCCCTTACTGGAAACTTGTTTAGCAAACATTTTCTCCCATTCAGTAGACTGCCTTTTTTTTTTTTTAATTTTTTATTTTTTATAAACATATATTTTTTATAAACATATATTTTTATCCCCAGGTCTGTGAATCACCAGGTTTACACACTTCACAGTAGACTGCCTTTTCATTTTATTGATTATTTTTATTGCTGCACAGAACTTTTTAATTTGATGTAGTGTCATTTGTTTTTAGTTCGGTCTGCTTTCCGTTTTGGATTTTGGGCTTGTTTGTTTGTTTCTTTGTTTTTGCTGCCTGTCCTTTTGGTGTCATATTCAAAAAAATGAAAGTCAAAGAGTTTTTTCCAATCCATGAACAAGATATATCTTTGCATTTGTCTGTATTGTCTTCAATGTCTTTCATCAGTGTCATAGTTTTTAGAGTATAGGTGTTTCACCTCCTTAGTTAAATTTATTCCTAGGCTTTTTATTCTTTTTGACAATGACAATAAGATTATTTTCTTTATTTCTCTTTCTGTTACCCACTTATTAGTTTATAGAAACACAACAGATTTCTGTCATATTAATTTTGTGTTCTGCAATATTACTGAATTCATTTATTAATCTTAATAATTAATTTTAATAATTTAATAATTTTTATGGTTTTCTAGATACAGTATCATGCCATATGAATATACTGACAGTTTTACTTCTTCCTTATCAATTTAGATGCTTTTATTTATTATTGTCTGATTGCTGCAGCTGGAGCTTCCAGTACTATGTTGAATAAAGGTGACAAAAGCGGACGTCTTTGTCCTGATCTCAGAAAGAAAGCTTTCAGTTTTTAATCATTGAGTATGATATTATCTATAAGTTTTTCATATATGACCTTTATTATGTTGAAGTATGTTTCCTCTAAACCCACTTTGTTAAGAGTATCACAGATAGATATTATATTTTGTTAATTTTTTCTATGCGCCTTGATATAACCATATGGTTTTTATCTGATCACATGACTTTCGTCCTCATTTTGTTAATGGAGTGTAACACATTTTGTTGTATGTTGAACAATCCTTGTATCATAGGAATAAATCCCACTTGATCGCAGTGTCTGAACTTTCCTATTACTTTTAATGTGCTTTCAAATTAGTTTTCTGAGATGTGGTTGAGGAGTTTTGCATCTACGTTCATCAGGGACGCTGGCCTATAGTTTTCTGGGTTTTATTTCATTTTTGCTTTTTTCTTTTAGTGTCTATATCTTGCTTTGGTATTAGGGAAATGAGTAAACTCAAAATAAGTTTGATAGTATTCCCTCCTTTTTAACTTTTTGGTAGAGTTTGTGAAGAATTGGTATTAATTCTTCCTTAAATGTTTGGTAGAATTTAAATTCTTTGAATGTTTGGTAAATTCATATGGTCTTGGACATTTTTTTGTTAGGAGGTTGTAGATTACTGATTTAGTCTGATTACTCATTGGTCTGGTCAGATTTTCTATTTCTTCATGATTCAGTCCTGTAAGCTCATATGTTGCTAGTCTATTTTGTCTGGTGTTAAGTATAGCTATCCCTGCTTTCTTTTGGTTTTCATTTTCATAGAATATCTTTTTCCATCCCTTCACTTTTAGTCTATAAACGTCCTTAAAACTGAAATGAAAATGCTGTAAAAAGCATCTCTCTCTCTCTCTCTCTCTGCTCCCTTGCCCCCCCCACCATCCTTTCCTCTCCTCCTTCTTTCTTTAATCTATTTAGCCACTCTATGTCTTCTGATTGGAGAATTTACTGAACTTAGTGCACCTACATTTAAAGTTATTATTTTAAGCAAGGGTTTCCTGATGCCATTGTGTTAATTGTTTATGGGGTGTTTGGTAAATTCTTTGTTCCTTTCTTTCTCTTTTTCTGTCTTTTGTGATTTAATGATTTCTGCTTTATGTCCTTTCTTTTTCTCTTTTGTGTATCTACCATAATTTTTTGCTTTGTATTTACCTGAGGCTTACATGAAACATTTTATAGCTACAGCAGTTATTTTAAGATGGTAACAACTGATTGCATACAAAAGTTCCACATTTTTATTCCACTGCCTACATTTATGGTTTGATGTCACATTTACATATTTTATATTTTGTACCTATTAACAAATTATTGTATTTATATTCATTTCTAATACTTCCGTCTTTTATCATTGATAATATAGTTAGAAGTGATTTATATACCACAATTACAATATCAGAGTATTCTGATTTTGATTAAATATTTACCATTACAAGTGCTTTCCTCAATTTTTCAATTTTTTTCTCTTTTTCTCTTCTCATTAGATGATTTCCACTGATATATCTTTTAGTTTGCTGTTCTTTTCTTCTGCCTGTTCTAACCTGATATTGACCTCTCTACTGAATTTTTCAATTCAGCTATTGTACTCTTTACCTCTATGATTTCTGTTTGGTAATTTAAAAATACTTTCTCTTATTGGTTTATATGTGGTTCTCCTGAATCAGTGGGCACATTTATGAACACTACTATGAATTCTCTGTTGGGCAAATCACTTACCATCACTCATTAGTGTTGACTTCTGAAGGTTTATTGTATTGTTTGTTTGAAACATACTCTATATCTTCATTTTCCTTGAGTCTTTATGTTGATTTCTTCAGGTTTGTTAAAACAACCACCTTTCCTAGTCTTAATATGGCCTTTGATATGAGATGAACCTTGCTAATCAGCCTGGCCTGAGATTCTGGGTGCCACTCAAGTTTTGTTTTGTTTTTCCTTTTCCAAACAGTTGGATTTTTGTTATTGTTGTTGTTTGTTTGTTTGTTTGTTTTTTAGTGACTCCCAGGAGATTCAGGGGTGCCAAGTCCCATCATTGCCTTAAAGAGTTGGGGAGGGATGTCCACACATATATTCAAGTTCCCAAAGGACTACTAATTGCCTGTCTTGTCAGCTCCCCTGTCAAACTAATTGAAATCCAATGTTCAGCAGCTGAGAAAGTCAAGATGTGACAGGTAGTGTAGCCTTTCTTAGGTAGCAACTGGGAGGTGGGTGTTTTTGCCTATATACTCTGCACTGACCAGCATGAATAGACACTGGGAGTGCTTGTACTGAGCTTATTAGCTCCTAAAGTCAGTGATATAGGATCCAATCCATCCAGTGGCAGCCATAGAAGCTTGGGCACTAGATGTATGAACAAAGTCCTTACAGGAAGAAGTTGGGGGCTTGCTTTATTCCTGGGGAAAGCTAGAGGGAGAAGGTACAGAACTTCCCACATGCTCATTTAGGTTCCTGGAAGATTAAAAAGAAGCCTCTCCCTTTGGAAGCAGTATGCAGTCAAGCCCTGCAGGAAGAAACCCGAAGCCTTCATTTTTTTGCTGAGATTAGTGGGATAGCCATGGAAAGTGCTCATATGCCCATTTAAAAACCTGATATTGTTTAATGTTGTTCTGCTAGACTAATAAATTTTGAGGCTGAACCCATCCCTCAGGTGGCAGCAATAAAATAGAGGTGCTAGATATGTGGACAAGCTTGTTCCAGAGAGAAGCTAGAGATTTGATTTCAATATTGGAGCAAGCTATAGAGAGAAAACCAGGGACGTGTCCATAAGCCTCTTCAGTCTCCAACTCCCACACGCAGGTTGATCAAAAGCCTAATCCCAAGGCACCACCTGAGAAAATAGGCCATCAAATTCCTTCCAGGGGGAAACTAGAAGCCGTGAGGTTTCATTTCCCTGCTCCCTTTGTGCCAACCCTAAGGGGTAAGGAGGATACTCCTGGAAGGTGCTCATGTACCTCTTAAAAAACTCTTTGTTTAATTATGGGGTCTGGGGGACTCATGAATGCTGATCTCTAATGACTCTCTAAGCTAGCTAATTAAGGAGCCAGTCACTCAGTACAAGCCATAACAGTTCAGGTGATAGGAATGTGGTCCAAGCTATTCACTCCCCAGGGAGAAACTGGAAATTTGGGGTTCCCACCCAATTATAAGGTACTATGCTGAAAGGTGGCATTTGTGGTTCAAGTTTACTTCCACCTTTTCTACCCATTTCTATGTGAGTATTCTCAGTAACTTACTGTGTAGGAATCACTCAACTACTTTCTGGATTTTTCTTAGAGGAAATTGATGCATGTGAATCCATATATTTGGTGTGTCCATGGTTGGAGGAAAAGTCAGGAGCTCCTATTCTGCCACTTTGTTCCTGCTATCTGAATTTTTAATTTTAACTGTTTTATTATTTTTTAAGATTTTATTTGTGTATTTGATAGATAGAAATCACAAGTGGGCAGAGGCAGGCAGAGAGAGAGCGGGGGGAAAAAAGCTCCCTGCCCAGCAGAGAGCCTGATGTAGGGCTCGATTCCAGGACCCTGAGATCATGACCTAAGCTGAAGGCAGAGGCTTAACCCACTGAGCCCCAGGTGCCCCAATTTTAACTGTTTTAAGTTTCAATAACCACATGTAGCCAGTCGCTACCACATTTGACAGTGCAGTTCTATACTGTTTTTATCCATTGTTATATATAATATTTAAGTTCAGAATAAGGATTCTAATGTATTCTCAAATTTCAAAGAACAAATATATTTCAGGGATGCCTGGTTAGCTCAGTCAGTAGAGCATGTGATTCTTGATCTTGGGGTCATGAGTTCAAGGCCTATGTTAGCTATAGAGCTTACTTTAAAAAATTAAAAAAAAAAAGAAAAGAAAAGGTATATACCTTTTATATTACCCATAATTGTATTATTTACTGAAAAGAAAACCAGACTAACAGTTTTTTAAAGATTTTCAAATGCATATAACCAAATAAGGAAAGCTACCTAGGTGACATATGGTATGTGGCTTCAGCAAGCTACTCATTATTCTAAGGCTCATTTTTCATTACCTTGAGAGGTTGAAATAATTCAAACATTACAACGATGTTATAATGACTAAATGAGATAATGTGTATGTATGACGCATCAGGCAGAATTTCAGGCACAAAACTGGTATTAGATAAATTTATCAATTCTCAACCAAAGTATATTAGTTATATAAAGTTTTATCATACACAAAAAGTTCCTCTTTTCATTTAGATGCATTTTAATCAAAGAGATGAACAAGAGTTTAGCATAATATCATTTTTTCTTTTACTAACTATAACTGTAGAAATTACTTAATAACAACTGTAAGTGTTTAAATAAGACCATGGATTTTTTCTGCTTTGTTAATCATCAAATTCTTGTGTTTTGAACAGTTACTACTCTACATTAGACAGTCGGTAACAGTTGTTGAATAAAGAAGACATAAACAAATGTGTAATCATACTCTTTTAAGTTCTTCAGATTGCAGAGTTTCAAGATTTAAAGTTCAGAATACAGCTTTGCGCAGTGGCAGTATCGTAGCCAATGAGGTTTATCCGAGGCGCGATTATTGCTAATTAAAGTTCAGAATACAGCTTTCCTTATTGTCCCCCCTTGCTCATAGCCATCTTGCTTAATTTTATCAGGTTTTCTTTCCAAATGTCTTGTATTTTCATTCTTCCTCTCAGCTAATAATGCCATTTCTCTAGCCTGATGACCCATCCAAATAAATGCATTAACTTCCAGCTGCCACTCTCAATCCTGGAAACTCACCATTGCCGCTATCCTCCATAACAGCAATCCACACTGCGGTGGGTGCCAATAAATTCACTGGAATAGGGTTAGCAGGAATTATTACTTGGAAAGAGGGACCAATGTTTGTGAGTATTTTAGATGCAAACAAACATAAATATATATTTATGAAAGATATCCACACCTGAAGGCAATAGGGGAGCAGTGCCTTTGCTCTCTTTTTAAAGTATAAATCAACTTACAGTTATATATATAAATGTAAAATAGAGGTGTCACTCTTAGTAACTTACACTGACATTTTCTCTCAAGAAAAGAAAACTTCTCCCAAGTTGCTGTCCCTGCACAGGAATAAGTTCAAACCCAAACTTTTCTTGGGGGAAGAAGGGGGCACGTACCTCTTCTGAAAAACTTTCATGTCAGATTTCACAGTGGAAAGCATATTAATGAGTGGCTGATATAAAAGGCCTCAGGTGCCTGGGTGGCTCATTTGGTTAAACAACCAATTCTGGTTGTTTAAGCTCAGGTTGTGATCTCAGGGCCATGGGATCGAGACCTGTGCTGGGCTCCACAAGAGTCTGATTGTCCCTCTCCCTCTGCTCCTCCCTCTGTCTCTCTCTCTCTCTCTGTCTCTCTTAAATAAATAAATAAAATCTTAAAAAATATATATATATATATATGTTTTCATTTCTTAATGAACTGCTTTCATCATAGCATTCTTCAGATTAAGAACCAAATATTTTCTATTTTTAATCATATTAATTTTAGCTCATTTTCACCTAATGTATTCTCAAATTTGGGTTGTCAGTATACTAATCCCACCTTTAGAGCCTTATTTTCTAACATTCTCACAAAACTCATCATTCATAGTAGGCAAACCCATCCTTCATTAACTAATACATAAACACTGATCATTCTGGATTTTAAAACTTGAATAAAATATTTCTAGTCAGTTTTATTCCTTTAACAATTTAAAACCCATCAACCAAGTCCTTCTACTTTCAACCAGTGTGACCTGTGGCCTTCCCTGTACTAATGTCCTCTGAGGTTTACTGAACACTCAATTAGAATTTTGCACAGTTTACCGCTGCCCCATGTGTTGGCCACCCTTATTAAGGTAAAGAATGTTTGGCATCTAGAGCCTTAAATTATATTTTCTCTGAACTTTTTCCTTTTTCCATGTTTCTACACTTGCTCAGTTTACAATTGGGGTTACTTTTGAATCCAATTTTTTATGTGTTTTCATTTACTAAGTAAACATTATTCAGCTGCTTTTTTTTTTTTCCCTTAAATCAAATAGGTAAAGACTATTTTCTAGTAGCAGTTATCATGGGAATGAATGAAACTATTTAAAAGCACTTTATTAATATACAAATGGTCTACCAAAAAATGAGAATAATATCTTTAAGCCTTGGTTCTAAGCTAAAGAATTATATCCATGAAAAATCTTTAAAGATTCCAGTTAAGTGAAACAATCCATGTGTTTGGCATATAATATGTTCTTAGTACGTGATCCTTGAATGTTAAATCAGGCAAGACTATACATAATGCAACATAGCTTGCAAACAAAAACATCATAACTTGAAATAGATGAATCTATGCTTTTAATTTTAAAAAGTGTTAAAAAAATAATAAAATAAAATAAAATAACAGAGGCCGTGTAGATCTCAATAGATCTCCACTTTTACTCCAAAAGTTATATACATCAGAAAAGAAAACAAAACCACCCTTCACCTATAGTTCCATATAAGAGGGAGATTAAAAATACCAAACACTTCAAATGATGTTCAAACAGAGGGAAAATACCCTAACAAGAACAGTCAGCTCAAATATAAACTAAAACAGATTATGAGGAGAAAAAAGAGAGGGAAACAAACCTAATGGTTGGAATACAGACTCATTCTGACAAAGAGAGATTCTCAGAATCCATCAGACCAAGTCAGAGAGTTGATGGATGACATTAGTTAACTCTGGAACAGAAAGGCTGGGCTTTAAAAGACACAGGGCAAGAGGTGATCTGGGACTGTCAATCTTGTAAACATCCCTCCTACGAGAAAGAGAGGTAACTTGAGAAATAAAGTTTCCCTGAACATCTGGAAAAGAAAGAATAAATATTCACATATGTATGTATGTATATTATCTTGAATCTGAAATCCAAAATATCAGAACTAAACTGGATTTTAAAAAGGAAGTCGCCTGGGTGGCTCAGTCTGTTGAGCCTGCAACTCTTGATTTCATCTCACATCATCTCAGGGTCTGAGATCAAGCCCTGTGTAATGGAGCCTGCTTAAGATTCTCTTTCACCTTCTGACCTCCCCTCCATCCCTGTTTGCATTCTTTCTCCCTCTTTCTCTTAAAAGGAAAAAAAAAAAAAAAAAAAAGGAAGTCATTGTATGAGTTGACTGAATTTAAGTAAGACACTGAAAAAAATAACTCAGAAATGAAGACTGAGTCCAAGGTTCCCAAAAGGTATTATTTGACTAAACTATAATAAAGAACACGTAGTAACAGCTGAGAGTGATTAGAGAGAGAATGATAGATACAAAAGATCTAAATGAGTCAATATATGTATAATAGGTTTCCTTGAAGAAAAAAAATAAAAAACAGAGAACTAATATTTAAAGTCATAATAATCTAAAAATGTTTCTTCTGAAAATACAAAAAGCTTTAGTTTAACATTTTAAGTATCCTAAATATTACTTGAAAAATTGATCCAGAAAGTTTAACTCTAAGACATATTCTAATAGAATCAGATTATAAAAATACAGAAAAAAAATCTGGGGCTATTCAGTAAAACAAGCAAGACATTTATAAAGAGATGAAAGTCATGACGCATTATTTCTCTATAGCAACATACAAGGTAAGACAACACTAGATTAACACATTTTTGAAAACTTAAAGAAAGAACACCTCAAGGTCCTATTATCCAGCCAATGTTTCCTTCAAGTTTCAGGAACTACCCAAAAACATGTTTAAATGTTCAAGAATTCAGGGAATGCTGGAGTCAAGTGCTTTCTGAGGAATCTACTAGAAAACTTATTTTGTATATTCCAAAGACAATTGGGAAGAACCTAGCAAAGGGCAAACAGTGAGAATGTATTATGCTAATTTCAGATTTATGATCAAAATCTGAAGTTAGCACAATACATTCTCACTGTTTGTGAGAAACAGTGAAAGAATAATATATATTTATCATATAAATATATATTAAAATGAAAGAATAATATATAATTCTTTATATATTATAAAGGTGAAAGAATAATATATAATTATTACATGACCTGACAAAATAGAAACATTTCAACTAAAATAACAACAAAGAGAGAGAAAAAGGCAAATTGGCATGACATCACTGATTATTGCTTTGAACTTTGAATTTTTCTTTGCAGGCTTGTTTTTGGTAGTTGTATAGGAAGAATAATTCTAGAATTATTGTGTATGTATTATAGGAAAGTCTTCACAAGAAAACATTAATATTCTTCGAAATCAGAGTTATCACTGTGGGAAAGGCAAGTACAAATCAGAGGAAAGTTGACAAAAACCCTGGAGAAGAATCTGAATTGGAGGTATGAGTATGACCTCATAATTAAGGGAAAAAAATCTCACGAACATGGTGTGCATGTATGTGTGTGTGTGTGTGTGTGTGTGTGTGTGTGTGTGTTAGTAATGCTACTCCACTAGCAATTAACATACTTAGTACCCAGTTCTTGGCTTCCAAAAGGACTCGAGTCTCTTTTGAGAAATAATGATTTCAAGTCTGGGGAGTACAAGTACAAACTGAAAATGGAATATATTCTAGGGCCAGAAAATCAAAGAACTTCTTAATGAGTAGTGGGAACGTGTCAGAAAAACAAAGGAGCTAGCTTTGCCCATTTGAGCAAATTTGGATCAAGTTTTTTCTAAATTTATGTTGATGTATGACACACAAACAGAAAAATACCAACTTTAAAATAACAGTATTATTTGGTGAATTTTCATTGTGAGAACACACTCTTTTAACCAGACACAAATCAAGAAATAGAACATTATTAAAACATTAGAAGCCACATTCATACATCCTCAAAAGTCACCACTCCTGACTTGTAACAGCATGCATATTTTTTGTCTGTTTTGTAACTTACAGAATCGTATAGAATATACTCTTTTGTGTCAGACTTATTTTTGTGAGATTAACCCATATTATTGTGTATTAGAGATTATTTATTCTGATTGTTGTATAGTATTTTATTATCAGTACATATCACAATTTACATTTTGGATGAACTGACAAAAAAATATAAGACATTATATATTTTTTTAAAATCTCTAAGTCCCTAGAGACACTAAAAAGTGCAGATGGGAGGAAAACTTATTATTTACATAATTATGCAAGCAAATAGTTGTAAAAAGGATGATAGAATGAGAAAACGAGCATACTGTAACCATCAAAATAATCATCTATTTGAACAATGATCATCAATGAATCTAAAATCATTGGCTCAAATGCTAATGGAGAACAGGTTATGCACCCGGTTTCAAAGTGTTAGCCTGCATATCACTTAATTATCTCAAAGGAAAAGTGGCAACCTTATAATGGAAAGAAAGTGAAAGCATCAAATCCAGAGTTATAAATAATATGTTTCATGATGCTATGCAATATCATGTATATAGCATTCTTTCCAAAAATGTTAGACCACTATCTAAGTATGATGACTCAATCAGAAGAATCCAGATTTGGGGGCATTATATAAGACGTCTGGCCTAGACATTTAAAAATTTTAAATGTCATGAAAGAGGGCACCTGGATGGTTCAATTGGTAGAGTGAGTGACCTTAGCTCAGGTCATGATCCTGAAGTCCTAGCACTGAGTCCCATCAGGCTCCCTGCTCAGCGGGACGTCTGTTTTACTCTCTGACTCTTCCCTCTCACGCTCTCTCTCACTCTCTCTCTCAAAAAAATAAATAAAATCTATAAAAAAATTTGTCAATGTCATGAAAGAAAAGAAAAAGTAGGCTTGGGTTTGTTGTTCTAGATTTAAAAAATATAACAACTAAGTGCAACTTTGTGATCCTTGATCGGATCTTAGAACAAAAGCTACAAAAAACTCAAGGACAACTAGGAAATCAGAGACATTTAAATATGGAGTATTTATTAGATAAGATTACTTTATCAATGTTGAATTTCTTGGGTATGGCAGTGGTATTATATAGAAGAATGTCTTAGTTTTTAGAAAATGTTTACAGAGGGAGTTCCAGAATATGCAACTTCCATTTTATTTTTAAGGTAATACAGAGGAAAATGAAAAAAAAAAAAAAAACAAATGTGGCTGATGAGAACTGGTGAATGCAGATAAAGGTTTTTGGTATTCATTGGTACTATTGTTTTAATTTTTCTGCAGATTTAAAAGATGAGAACAAAAGGAATATATAAAACACATCTTCAAATTGAAGACTGTTTTTAAAATTCAATATGGTTAAAAAAAAAATGAACTAGCAACTAACATCTTCTTTTCATAGTTTAACCATGTAAATCCAAAACATCTGTTTATCCAATCTCTGAATCTCAATTCTAATTTTAATTGACTTACCGGTTAGCACATATTCATTGTAGAATAAATACATGGATATATCATGAGTTTTACAGTATTTAAAATAACCTTAAATTTTTACTTTACATTGATCATTTTTTTCCTTATACATTACAAATTGATAAGCCACTATCATTCATGAAAAAGATGATTCTGATTAGTGTTTCAAAAAAAAAAAATCTTTCTTTTGAAGTTTGATCAAAGGGCAAAACAAATAGGACTCCGTGACAACTTTAAACTTACATTTCATTAGCTCTATTCAAATATTACTATGATATTAGCTACTGTTTGCCAAAAATTTAAAAAAAAAAGGAACTTACTTTATAAAACCAATCCCTCCTCTGTCCCCCCAAGAAAAATCCATCAATATTGATTTTGAAAAAAATCTGTTAAGAATTACTAATCCAATCATTTTAGCAAATTTTCTTTAAAAATAAAAAGAAAACAAAACCAAAAGTATTTTAGAAATGTTCTATAACTTTAAATGATAAAAACTATGATTCAGGGATGCCTGAGTGGCTCAATCAGGTAAGCGTCTGTCTTCCGCTCAGGTCATGATCTCAGAGTCCTGGGATTGAGTCCCACATGGGGCACCTTCTCAGCAGGGGAGACTGCCTCTCCCTCTCCCTCTCTCCCTGCTTGTGCTCTCTTTGTCTCTCTCTTTCTCTCTCTCTCTGGCAAATAAATAAATAAAATCTTAAAAAAAAAAAAGAAAGAAACGCAATTCATAGTCCTGATGTGATAACAATAAACCATAGCAATAAACAAAGTCTAACTTAAAAAATAAATAAGAAAATAAAATGTAATCTTTAATTCCTATTGATAATTTCCTATGAGATTAGAAAGACACTTTTACCTGACATTGAGGAGCCTCATTTTCAACACATTATTTGACATTTAACATAAAGACACTAATAACTTTTGAACTTGCTGGTATATTTTTTCTTTTAAAGGCAAATGAGGGGCGCCTGGGTGGCTCAGTGGGTTAAAGCCTCTGCCTTCAGCTCGGGTCATAATCTCGGGGTCCTGGGATCCAGCCCTGCATCGAGCTTTCTGCTCAGCAGGGAGCCTGCTTCCTCCTCTCTCTGCCTGCCTCTCTGCCTACTTGTGATCTCTGTCTGTCAAATAAATAAATAAAATCTTTAAAAAATGTTTAAAAAACAGGCAAATTTAAAATGTTTAAAAAAAGGCAAAACTTACATAAACTCCTGCATAGATGATTATAATAATAATATCGCATATTGACATCCTAGTAAAGATGATGTTATTGCAAATTTAAATTTCTAAAGTATGAAAAATACCATCTGAAGAATATGCCACTCTAAAATACGCCACTCTGCATAAAGGTTGAATAACAGGTGCAAGAAAGGCATTCTGACCTGTTTTTTCCTAAAAGCAGAATATGAAACTCCTATGTGAAAGATGCCCTTCCTATACCAGAAAGGAGGAAACATTCTTATCATCACAGACAGAGTCCAGACCAAAATAATTCTACCCAAATAGAGCCAGTTAAATTAATTATTATTTTCCTTTAGTCTTACATATTTTACTTACTTTTCCACAACTGCCATTATTTTTTTCAACCTAGGTGTAAAAGCATTTTGGTAGTCATTTTCTTATTTGAGCATTTATGTCATATAAAATTTATATTAAATAAGTCTGTATGCTATTTTCCTGTTGATCTGTTTTATGTCAATTTAATTTAATTCTCAGACTCTAGTTGGAGACCCTAAGAAGGTCGAGGTAAAGTGCTGCTTCTGCTAAAGATCACTGTTACACACAATAGAGAAACCTTCAAATCTTAATATTTGTTATATATTTTTGGCAAAATTATCTTCCATATCACATGCAGACTTGCTGTCAGTGCTAACATATAAACCCAGAAAATTTTCTATTCTTATTGTGAAATTTTTACTTGGGAATATGCATTAAATTGATGTTCATATTTGTTTTCTATTATTATGAATTTACCCTATATGATATACATCTCTAGTATCTCTAAAAGTTAGGGACGGGAAGGACCCCTCTAAGGTCTTTTTTTCTTAAATAATTTTTATTTTTTTATAAACATATAATGTATTATTAGCCCCAGGTGTACAGGTCTGTGAATCGCCAGGTTTACACACTTCACAGCACTCATCATAGCATATACCCTCCCCAATGTCCATAATCCCACCCCCCTCTCCCCCCCACCCCCGCCAAGCAACCCTCAAAAAGTTTGTTTTGTGAGATTAAGAGTCACTTATGGTTTGTCTGCCTCCCAATCCCATCTTGTTTCATTTATTCTCCTACCCCCCAAGCCCCCTTTACTTCCTCATATCAGGGAGATCATATGATAGTTGTTTTTCTCTGATTGACTTATTTCGCTAAGCATAATACCCTCTAATTCCATCCACATCATCACAAATGGCAAGATTTCATTTCTTTTGATGGCTGTATAGTATTCCATTGTATATATATATATATATATACCACATCTTCTTTATCCATTCGTCTGTTGACAGACATCTAGTTTCTTTCCATAGTTTGGCTATTTTGGACATTGCTGCTATAAATATTTGGGTCCATGTGCCCCTTCAGATCACTACATTTGTATCTTTAGGAGAAATACCCAGTAGTGTGATTGCTGGGCCAATATAAACAGGGTAGCTCTATTATCAACTTTTTGAGGAACCTCCATGCTGTTTTCCAGAATGGCTGCACCAGCCTGCATTCCCACCAACAGTGTAGGAGGGTTCCCCTTTCTCACATCCTTACCAGCATCTGTCATTTCCTGACTTGTTAATTTAGCCATTCTTACTGGTGTGAGGTGGTATCTCATTGTGGTTTTGATTTGTATTTCCCTGATGCCGAGTGATATGGAGCACCTTTTCATGTGTCTGTTGGCCATATTTCTTTGCAGAAATATCTGTTCATGTCCTCTGCCCATTTCTTGATTGGATTATTTGTATTTTGGGTGTCGAGTTTACTAAGCTCTTTATAGATTTTGGATACTAGCCATTTATCTGATATGTCATTTACAAATATCTTCTCCCATCCTGTCAGTTGTCTTTTGGTTTTGTTAACTGTTTCCTTTGCTGTGCAAAAGCTTTTGATCTTGAAGTCCCAATAGTTCATTTTTACCTCTCTAAGGTCTTAAGCAACACATTTGCTACATCAATAAATAATACTTTTAAAATTACTCAATTTGATAAAATTATGATTAAATTATATCCTTTAGTTATTTCCCCTCAGAGAATGAAAAACAATTACTCATTAATATGGAGAGAATATGTTAACAAAGGTGGTCTATATTTGAGTCTTTATAGATACCCAGGCTGCTTACTTTTTCATGAAAATTATAAAGTATACATTTATTTAACTTCTTTGGAAGGACATGTGACTAATATAAAACCATTAAGCTTTCTATTTTACCAACCAGGAATATCTTATTTTTAGAGAATCTAATATGATAATTTCCTGAAATCCCCAATTCTTTAAACTCTGACATAGTTAGGAATGTTGGACTCTAAATAGAAATATCTGCCTTTATTTTATATTATTTCCAAATATCCATATTATTTCCTTGACATTAAAAATTAGTTATTTACATTTTTTTTTTGCCTTGGCACCAAACAGGCACTAAAAATTCTCTCTCTCTCTCTACACACACACACACACACACACACACACACACATATGTATAAATATATATATATATATATATATATATATATATATATATTTGCCTTGCCTTAGTGTAACAGTAATATTAGAACAAGACAGTAAATGAGAACAGTTAATTAGTCTAAGACTGGAAAAAGAATGAACTCAAAGTGCTACTAATCAAATAAAAGAAAATATTTATTAAGTAGGAGATACATGAAGTGTCCTAAACAAAAATTTATTCTTCTTTCTATTACAAAAAGAATACATAACAAATTATGTAGTTATTCTCTACCTTCCCAAACATTCACTTCATAGGAGTTGGTGTTCTTTCAATTATTTCTAGGCACTCCATTAATTTCTAGTCATTGTAACCTGGAGTATTACTATTCCTTTTTTTTTTTAATTCATAGTAGTTGGCACTATGATTTAATTAGAGCATGCTGAGTATTAAAATAATATGATAAATTAAAAAATAAGATTGTTTATATTTTTTACTTTTGCTTTACACACATTTGTTATTATGGGAGAGTAATTAGTAGCTGTGAGGAGTATCCTCCAAGTTACAAATGTCTGTGTCACAAAACATGACTTCAAATTTCAGTTACAGCTGATCATAATTTATCAAATTCCAGTTCTACCACAGATACTAGTATTGGATCAAGCTGAAACAACCTTGCATTCTAATAAAAAGTAGAACTGTTCTCTTTTACGAGTTATGTAATTGTAAACTAAAATAAGAATAAATAGGCAAGAAGCATTTTCATCTTTTAATGAAGACTTAAATTTAAAAGTTTTTAGGATAATTCAAAGTTGCACTATTAAAACTTTACACTATGACTTAAAGCTTGCTATCTACCATATAATCAAAGCAAACAAAAATTAATATGAAGCTTTCTTTAATATGTCGTAGAAAGTGAAACACTATTTTTTCCAACTATGAAGAAATCCCCAAACTTTGATGATAAATAGATAAAGTGTATATGCTTTTGTTCTGGGATAGCAAAGATAATTAACTTTCCACTGTTCCTGTTCCCAGCCATTGGGTGGAAGTGCTCTGAAAAGCCACAGTCCAGGAAAGGGATTTTATTTCTGAATCATAACTGCATCTAAGTAGGGCCATTGACCAGTTTTTGCAATGGGATATGTGTGGAAGTGAATTGTAGTTCAAATTAATTAAAAAGGTAACATGCCTTTTCTACTGTTATTTGGACTAAATACAAGAAGCTTTGATAGACCCAAGAGAGTCAAAACTCTCAGAATGGAAGTGTATATAGGGTCCCTGAATCTTTATGTAGAAGATACAGATCAACTGGCCAAGAATATCCACATTTTATTGTCACAAACTTTTAATTATAAATCCCCTGAAATTGAGGGTTATGTTTTTTATAGCAGTTAATGATATTCAGACTGATACATTAGGTGTTCAGCAGGGTAGAGGGGATGGGTGTTGAATGGGAAACTTTTTTCTGATTTCTGGGGCAATCTAGTGTTTCCAGTGAAAAATGCACTTGGAATTCTCTATAAAAGGTGCAGGTTAAGGCAACAGAAATACAAAAATGCAGTTAACCAGTTACCTCTAAAATGGATACATTTTATTTTTTAAACTAGAGTCATATACCTGCACTTATAATGGAATTTCTTTAGACATATTTTTAACTAAGAAAAAAGAAGTGTCCCATACTCCTTGGCATATGTCAAAACTGTTTTGACATTCATTCCTTCAAATGTTTGCATTCTTAAAAATAAATTCTCTAGCAAACAACTCAATTTTGGAACACTGAAGACTAAAATAAAATAAAATAAAATAAAATAAAATAAAATAAAATTGTCCTCCTCAAAATATTTACACATTTGCTTCTTAAAAAAATCAGTGAGTTTTTTTTTTCTTTTTTTTTTCTTTATTTTCCTCACACACTCTTTAGAACGTTCCTCTACCCGAGAGTTATAGAGCACAATATGGCTACCAGCCAGACTCCTCACCACAGCCGTTGTGTGGGTTAAGAAGACACCAGAGAGCCGAGATATAAAGGAGTTCAAACAACAGGCTATTTCTGGGTAAACATAACTGTAAAGGGCTCTTCTCTCAAACAGTGAGCAGATCCTAAGGTATTAGCAAAGAAGCCTTACAGCAATTGATGAAATTTATAAAGAAAGAAAAAGTAAATAGGAGTAACTTTTAACAGAACCACCCTAAATTAGGTAGATAGATAGATGATAGATATAGACAGATAGATACACAGATAAAAAAAAAAGAATAGAAAAAACACAGGAAGAAGGAGGGAAATAACAAAGGGCTTTACCTGTTTAACATATTTCAAAAGAAAGAAATATTCTCTGTATGAGGTTTTGATAAAGCTACATATTAAGATTAAATAAATTCTTTTTTAAAAAAGTCATAGCAGTTCATGAAAACAGTAAAGTAGTAAATCATAAATGAATGGCTTAAATAAAAATAGAATAATAAGTTCTAATTAGAGTATTAGAATAATAAGTTCTAATTTTAAGTATTGGGAAATCAAACTGCATTTAAACATGTGTATATTATTCTCTTAAAATCTTTTTAGAACTATTCTTTAAGGTTTACGGCACAGAAGGAGAGCTATCATTCCCTTCCTCCACTCTTCTCTACACTAATAATATTAATGTGTCCTAAAGTATATGAAAAACAAAACAAAACAAAACAGCCTCTAAGTTTACTATCATCACTGCCAGGCCTTTTTGAAAACCTTATTTTTGGTAAGGGGAGTATTTATACCATGCTTGTAACTAAGATAATTTTTTATTTCTGGATTATTTCAGGAGTAAATTATAAAATGAGATTGCTAAAAATATATTCATGTGTTTCAATATTATTATAATAAATCAAAGGATTATATTTATTTATATGTATAAATTTAGGAATATTTATTTTTACCAAGAAACATCATTACTTTGTAAGGACCCAGACATCATATTTTACCAAAAAATATCATTAAATGTTGATTGTTTTTTATTTTAGCCCATAACAGAGATATGATTCTGATATATGAACATTTATATGTATAAATAACTAACTTCTATGTCCTAAGGTAGACTTTTAAACAAAATCAGTTTTTTTACAACTTCAAATAAAAAGGGATATATTTCTTGAAAACTCCACATAAAACATGTAAAATTTAAGTAATTTTTATTCTTCTACCCAAGATCTTCAACACAGAAAGTTTGAATAGATGTTATCAATATTTGAGAAGAAAAACTCATTTAGAATGAGTACTGGTTTTCATCCCTATACACAATAAGGATGTGAGCACTGCATATAGTAATTTAGTTTTCTTTTCAATAGTTTTCCAAAATTGGAAAAAGAGAGAGAAAATGAGAGAAACCCGGGTTAAACAATTACAAGAAAAAAACCCTACTTTGTCAATTGTCCTTGTTAATAGACCAACTGTTTCATAATTATGATTGCAGAGATAAAATAAGCAATAAAATAAAATTATTATTTTTAAAATTTATTTTATAAATATAAAACCTTATCTGATAACTCTAGAACTATAACATAGCTCAAACTGACTTAAAACAAAATTTTAAAAAAAGACTATTAAGTTTTATATCTTTTTCTTTATCATAAATACAATATATGAATAATGGCTATTATATTAAGAATTCAAATCTAGGTGGTCTTAGTCTATTTTTGCCTCACTCTGCTTTCTAATTCCTACAGTACCACTTAAAAAAAAAAAGATTGATTGATTGATTTTAGAGACAGAGAGAGCATGAGTGAGAGCAGGAGACAGGCAGAGGGAGAGAACATGTAAGCAGACTCCCCACTGAGCACAGAGTCAGATCCTGGTCTCTATCGCAGGACCCATGAGATCATAAGCTGTAACCAAGAGTCAAACACTCAACCAACTGAGCCACCCAGACGTTCTCACTATTACACACATTTTACATATGTCTGTGTGACATCTCTCTTGATAGATATAGGTAGGTAGATGGATAGATAGACATGTATAGATAGATAGATAGATAGACAGACATGTATAGACATATATCTTTTTTAAAAACTACATTTATTAGCTTCTTCTATTTCCTTAAATATCCTATAATTTCTCCTCCTCTAGTTGATAACTCCACTTTATGTTTCATTGAAAAGACAGAATCAGACTAAAAATTCCCTCAAATCCCAACTATTAAAGCTGCAAACTTGTCCGTATTCTCCACCTCACTTTTGGTGCACTGAAGAAAGTCTCCATGTTCTGAACTCTGGATTCTCACCTCAAATTCTGTCTCAATAATTTTTGTGTCATCAGTGCCTCAACAGCCTTATGCAAAGAAAATGTACCCCATAATGTATGAAAGTTTAAAGCTGTGAAATGTAGTGAAATAGCAAGTGAATAAAAACTATATATTTATATAATATGGTTATGTTGCAAACAAAGAAATGTGTAAATAACAAAAGATTAATGATAGTATGAAAACACCATCTATCCTACTAAAAAGCAGAATAATTAGAATTAAAAAAGTGTGGTGTTTTTGTTGTTGTTGTTGTGTTGTTATTGTTTTAATTAGGGGAGAGCCTATCCAAAATAGAAAAATTAAAAAGTTTATTGGGTTTTAATATTGGTGAGGCCTTGAAGAAATAATTATTTTCATATACTGCTGATTGAAGCATAAATTGTTATGGCATTTTTGGCTAAAAATTTGGCAAATCCATAAATAAATTAAATGTGCACAGAGTATTACAACAGTAAAAGCTCTAAGGATTTCTTCTATAGATAATCTTGATCACCAATTCATCATAAAAGTATACATTTAAGGTGATTATATCATGGTGCATCCATACTATGAACTACAAGACAAAAATTATGAAGATAACTTGTTCTCGTTTTGATTTAAGATGGCAGACTGAACAAACCGAAACAAAATAAAATTTTTGAGCAACTAACACTTTTTTTTTTAAGAGAGTATGGTAGGAGGGGCATGCCCGGGAGGCTCTATGCCTAGCACTGAGCCACACACAGGGCTCTATCTCTCCACATGGAGATATTAACCGGAGTTGAAATCAAGAGTCAGACACTTAATCCACTGATTCACCAAGACGCCCCACATCTAAAACTTTAAAAACACAAAGAAATTAAATTCCCACACTGGACTGTTTCTTTGAAGGATATGGTGGTTATGACAATGAATATGGAGAGAAAAAAAATCTCAGCATGGTGTTAAGGTTTAAATTGGCAACACGTTCGTCTATAAAATAAGATACAGATATTTAATGGATGTCAATACAAAAACAAAGCAGAGAAATTAATTATGGCTTTGGAAAGAGAGTAAGTATCCTCTTTGATGGTATAAAAGTAAAGGTATTAATGAAAGCACAAGGAATGAGGCGCCTGGGTGGCTCAGTGGGTTAAGCCTCTGCCTTCGGCTCAGGTCATGATTCCAGAGTCCTGGGATTGACTCCCACACCAGGATCTCTGCTCAGCAGGGAGCCTGCTTCCCTCTCTCTCTGCCTGTCTGTCTGCCTACTTGTGATCTCTCTCTGTCAAATAAATAAATAAAATCTTTAAAAAAAAGATATTTGCAAATGACATATGACATAAAGGGTGAGTATCCAAAATACATAAAGAATTTATAAAGCTCAACACCCAAAAAATAAATAATCCAGGGGTGCCTGGATGGCTCAATCAATTAACTCAGTAAGTTAAGTATTTCCGATCACATGTGTGATAATACCTCCTACTGGGTGCCTGTTCTCTATTCCTCTGGCATCCTGGACCACATGGAGTTCCCCTCTCACTTTTTTTTTTTTTTTAATATTTTATTTATTTATTTGACAGACACAGAGAGAGAGATCACAAGTAGGCAGAGAGGCAGGCAGAGAGAGACGGGGAAGCAGACTCCCTGCTGAGCAGAGAGCCCCATGCGGGGCTTGATAGATACCAGGACCCTGAGATCATGACCTGAGCTGAAGGCAGAGGCTTAACCCACTGAGCCACCCAGGCGTCCCACCTCTCTCACTTTTATCCAGTGATGCATTCTGCTGTCACCCTCTATCCCCAGTGGGGGCATGGGTACAAGCTTTGGTGCAGATACAGTTTTTCTGGCAGGGAGATTTTTTATTCCTAATGTAACTTTCATTCTTGTTATTATTCTAAGATTTCTTATTTCTTGAATTCAAGATTAATGATTCAATCATGGTAACTTATAAGGTTTTTAGGAATTATGTGGTTTTTTTCCCCCTAAGTTATCTATTTGCTAATATATAATTATTTATAATAATCTGTTATCACACTGTGTATTTCTGTGGTTATCTGTTGTATTGTTTTGTTTTTTTCCCATTTCTCATTTTGGTTATTGAGTCTTCTCTCTCTCTTTTTTCTTAATCAATGTAGTTTAAGTATTGCTAATTTTGTTCTTTTTTTTTTTTTTTTTTTGAAAAACTGATCATTACTTCCAATGTTATGTGATAGTTTATTCTGGCCTCTATCTTATTTATTTCTGATTTTCTTTTTTTTAATTTCTTCCTTGACTAAATTTCAGCTAAGTTTCTTCTTTTTCTAGTTCCTTGTGGTATAGCGCTAAGCTGTTTATTTGAACTTTCTTCTCCTGATACAAATATTTATAGCATAAATTTTATTCTAACACCTACTTTTACTGCATCCCATAGCTTTTGAAATATTATGTTTTCTTTTTCCTTTGATTTGAAACATATCTTGATTTGCCATTTATTTAAATGCCAATTATTTAGCTAATTGCTTGTGCAATAGTGTGTTGATCAATATTTACATATTAAATATTTCATATTTGCATTGTAGATTTTCCAACTTCGTGCCACTACTATTTTGTACCACTGTGATTGGAAAATATACTTGGTATGATTTTATTCTTTTATATTTGTAATATTTGCTATGTCTCCTTTCATATGATTTAACCAGGGGATCCTTCTATCTGTACTTGAAGAAAAGGTACATTCTATTTTTCTTGGATGGTATGTTTTATACACATCTTTTAGAACCCTCTATCGGAAGTATGCTTCAAGTAAAAAATGTTCTTGTTGAAAAAAATAACATTTTAATTGAGGTTACTTTATTAAAATAAAGTATATCGTAGGGGAGGTGCATGGAGGATCTGGGTGAAATAGGTGAAGAGGATTGAGAGTACATTTATCATGATGAGCACTGAGTAATGATGTCTAGAATGTTGACTCACTGACTGTACACTGGACACTAATATAGCACTGTATGTTAACTATACTAGAATTAAAATTAAAAAATAATAAATGTTTAAAATAACAAATAAATAATCAATGATATTTGTAAAGTTTAACAGTTCCATTAAGTGGTAAGTGACCACCCTACCCAGTCTCAAAGTGAACAGGCAAACAAGGAGAACTATTTTTCATATGATTTTCAGAAAGACATATTTATAGGTCAATGGCATGCAATTATTTGCTCAATTGCTCTTTGCATATATAACAGCACTAAAAAAGGAGCTAAACGACGTGTTGAAATAGTCTTCTTGATATATTTTAATTAGGTGGGGAGAGAAAGGATTTAGAGTAGAGATGTAATTTCACTAGTTTGGTAGAGCTAAAAAAAAAAACTCATTAAATAGTAATTCAAAATTATTTCAAGCTTTTTCAAAGGAAATACTAATTTTTCCCACCAGAGAATATACTTGAGTGACTCTAAGAAGAGGCTGAATATTAAAAATGATGATGATGGATTTTATTGAATTGTATTATTCTAATACCAAAATTCTCTAGGCTCATAGTTACTCAGAATTGATGAAAAAGAAAACTAACAAAATATCAGCACCAATAAAAAAAGTATTTTTTTTACTAAACTTAAGTTGAAATTTACCTTGTCTATATGCACATGTAACAGGAAGAAAACTGACCACTTGTAATCAACAACCAAATTGCATTTCACTTTCAAATTTTAGGGTTTAGTTGTTTACATTTAGCATTTGGAATAAGAGTCCTATCTGATCATTACTTCTTAAAAGATGTCCAATTAATATGGTCGAGGGGCAAAGTAATTATATTTCATGACAAGAGAACTAGAATTAAGAAACATTAAAAATCTCAGGTGCCTGGGTGGCTCAGTGGGTTAAAGCCTCTACCTTTGGCTCAGGTCATGATCCCAGGGTCCTGGGATCGAGTCCTAATCGGGCTCTCTGCTCAGCAGGGAACCTCTTTCTCCTCTCTCTGCCTGCCTCTCTGCCTGCTTGTGATCTCTGTCTGTCAAATAAATAAATATCATATCCCAAAAAAAATATTTGCTTCAGTGATACTGTTTTCTTCCCAAATTGTTTTTCCTTTCCTTTTATCCTTTCTTACCTACTTGCTGTCCATTATTTTAGAAGACAGAATTCCCCTGTACTTTATAGACTTGTTATCAGACTAATTGTTTAAACCAACGCATGGTGACATGGCAGCAGCTGATAATGTCTAAGTATATTTAATATTTGTTTGGGATGTGATAACTTGAAGGTACTATGAATGGGAAAAGGTGGAATATGGATAATTTTCCCCAAATTTCTTTGACTCTGTGGAGATTATTGACCCTAAGTCCACTCCCAGTTCCATGCTCAATAAAGTATTTTAATTTACAAGATAAAGTAAGCTCACACCGGCTTGGTGAATAGGAAATCAGTTGAAAACTGATTCATCAGAAAAAAAAAATTACTTGAAAATGAACCTGGATTGATTGATTGGCTCAGAGAAAGCATTTGATAAGTTTTACAAGGTCAATGTGTTATGCAGCAGCAGGTAACTCATTATCATCTCAGGTTAATATGAAGATTTCATATTAAATATTCAAATTGTTATATGCTTATGAATTGATATTAAAGATTCATATTAAATATTCAAATTGTTATGTGCTTATGAAATATAATTTTATGAAGTATATCAGAATATTGCTTTTAAATTGACAATAGTAGCATCCTGGTTCATTTTTTTATTAGTGGAATTTCTTATACAGTATGAATAGTCAAGAGATAACAGAAAATTACAGTACAGAATCATAAAGAATGACAGGCTCATTCTCTTACCGGAGATGGGCTACCAATGTTGGAATTGCTATTGGCATTAGAGCATGACTAACAGAGTGTGAGCTGAAACTAAGAGTGTTTTAAATAGGGAAAGGAGTATATACTTGATATAGAGAATATAAAGACAGAAGAAATAATGTAAGTTCCTTGCTCTCACTCTATAAGCTACTGATAGTAGCTTCTTTCAGAGAAAACACTATGAATGGAGCAGATGAGAGAGAAGTGTTAGGATTTGGGTGTTTCAATTTTGATAAAACAGCTACTACCAAGGAATGATGAACAGTATCTATACGTGAACTCTGTAGTGTGGATCATCAAGTATCACTAGAGCCAAGTGGCAGATATATGGCCAGTTGAGGACATAGACACAGTGGGTTACTTTTCATTTGAGATTGAATTAGAAGACCTAGGGACAGGAGAAAATTATCTCTATCTTTTCTATTTTTTTTATTTGTCCAGATGAAAGAATTTAGTCTAATTTAAAGGTAAGTCTAAATTAAGGTAAGAACTAGGCGCCTGGGTGGCTCAGTGGGTTAAGCCGCTACCTTCGGCTCAGGTCATGATCTCAGGCTCCTGGGATCGAGTCCCGCATCGGGCTCTCTGCTCGGCAGGGAGCCTGCTTCCCTCTCTTTCTCTCTCTGCCTGCCTCTCCATCTACTTGTGATTTCTCTCTTTCAAATAAATAAATAAAATCTTTTAAAAAAATAAATAAATTAAGGTAAGAACTGAAAGCTTATGGCAAAACAAAGTAGGGATACAACCATATGTTCTATGGTGTCTATAAAGAAGAGTACCTATTCCAAGAAATCACTATTGGCGAATATATGTGATCTAGGTTAATGGGTTCTTGTCACCAGCACTATATTTCTGAAAATCAAGGAATAAAGAATAAGTTAATATAACATATAATATATATATATAACATATATTATATATATAATTATATATATAACATACAACATAAATATTTTATATATATATATATATATATATATATATATATATATATATATATAACAGAAGAAGATAAATAGTTTGGGGCCTTTGTCCCAATTAAAAATATGAAGAAAATTTCTACGAACCCTCTGAAGAATTTATTTAGGGACATAAAGCCATATATTTAGAAGGTCACTGAGATATGTATATAGCTGGTAATCACAATTGCCTAATCACAAGATATTGTGTAAACGTTTCTATTGTCATGACTAATGATTAGGTGGGCTCTATCTTTATTAAAAATATTATTAGTATTTTTCACCTTGGAAAGGGTATCTACCTTATATTTTCTCCAAAAAAAGCAAATAATTAAACACATTAATGGCATATAAAATAAGTTTCCATATTTTAAGAATTATACTCATGACAGGATTTCCCAAGATCCTTCACTGCAAATGGATGAGTTAAATTGCTTTTGACCTGACTAAAGGGAATCAGTGTCTTCTAATCATGTGCAATAGGTAACAGTGCTTTTCTTAGACTTTTCATCTTCATAAATAACTTACATCTAATAAGGCCTCATTCCATGCACTTTGTAAGCTGAGTGCATTAGTGTAACACTACTTTATAATAAAAAATCTCCTGCTATTCAAATATGCTGTCCTTGGAATTCAAGCCCAGAACCAGTAACTTCCAATATACCTAATACACATATGTATCTGACCAGTGAAAGAATAACTTTTAAAATAAGCCAAATTAGGGGTATCCTGGTGGCTCAGTCAGTTAAGCAACTGCCTTTGGCTCTGGTCATGATCCCAGGGTTTGGGGATGGAGTCCTGAGACTGCTGAGCAGAGAGCCTGTTTCTCCTTCTTCTGCCCTTACTTGTTCTCTCTCTCTCTCTCTCAAACTAATAATCTTTTAATAAAATATAAATATGTAATCCTAATATATAAATATATATATTTTAATACATTATAAATAGTAAATTAATAATCTTTTTAAAAAGTCAAATAAAGTAAGTCAGATTATCATTACAATTTCTTTATTTAATAACCATAGCTAAAAATGCATACTCTCGTGGGATTTTCCTTCTAAATTCTTTTATTAAATATTTATTTATTTGAGAGAGAGAGCAAGAGAAGGACAAGGGGAGGAAAGGATAGAGGGACGGGGAGAGGGAAAGAATCTCAAGTAGATCCCCCTCAAGCTGGGAGCCCAAGACAGGGCTAATCCACTGTGATCACAACCTGAGCTGAAATCAGGAGCCAGACACTAAACTGACTGAGCTGGCCAGGCGCCCTCAGAAAGAGTTCTCACCAGACTCTGCTCTGATCACAGAGCCCTGTGTCGGGCTCAATCTTGTGACCCCCCAAGGTGAAATCAAGTGTCCAAGACTTAAGTGACTGAACCACCCAGGTGCCCCCTGCCCCAACTGCTATCTAATTTCTATGTATGTCGTGCTTTTGCTTTCATCACTTTCCATACATTCTGCCTTCAGCTTTAAATTATTCAGTTTATTAATACCAATATTCATAACCTATACCCTTTTATCTTGCAGAAGTTTGTTGATATTGCTGAATCACTATTACTTATTGCATGTGACAGGGGAAAGCATAGGCTCTTGTCTGGGTAAAACTGTACTTCTGTTTTGGATGAAAAGGAAAAGTTGTTCATATTTGAGGATGCCATAATCTGTATAACTCTCTTTTCTTAGCAGGTGCCACTCCTATGTCTCAGGGCTTTGCCAGGGATATTCTATTTTCTCTATCCTTTACTACACTCAGGATATTATTAAATTTGCTATTTTCAAAAATGGGTCTTTCTGGTGCCAAGGATGCATGCATATGGAAACTGGTTAAAAGAGAATTCTGGGGGCACCTGGGTAGCTTATTGGGTTAAAGCCTCTGCCTTCAGATCAGGTCATGATCCCAGGGTCCTGGGATTGAGCCCCACATCGGGCTCTCTGCTCAGCAGGGAGTCTGCTTCCCCTCTCTCTCTCTGCCTGCCCCTCTGCCTACTTGTGATCTCTGTCTGTCAAATGAGTAAGTAAAATCTTAAAAAAAAAAAAAAAAAAAAAAACGAGAGAATTCTGTTTAGGACTAGAACATATAGTCACATTTGTGCAGTCTATCTGGAGTTCTAAATGAGATGCTCTTCCACAAAGAAAAGTTAAGTTGTAGCTTTCCCCATAGTTAAATGATTTCACTAAAGATTCTTGTCCAAGTATATCAATCATCACCTATTACCACAAAGCCAGATTCACAATTGTTATATTTGGGAATTGGTTGAAACTACCAAGAGTACAATTTTTTATTTTTTTATGTGAACATTATCTTCTCAAAATGAACAAACAGAAAACTATGAAAGGATTTACATTTGATTTTCAGCCACAGTAAGAAACTCCAGCAAAATACCTGTTAAAAACTGAAGACATGTTTCGTCTTATCACTCTCCTACGTCTGTATTATTGGATTTTAAAGATTTTGGCAGTATCATGAATTGGAAATTTAATTTATTCTGAAATGAGTGATTTTTTTTAAACTTACAATGTCCTACTTCCACTGGGGGTGGAGAGAATTCACCTAGAAATTATATGGAGTCTGCCTAATAACTGGTCAAAATTTTCATCTGATTTACTCTCCTCAAGTCCACAGGTACAGAGCTTCCTCAGAAGAAGACGATGGTTTACATTAATTTGAAAAAGAACTGTTATGCTGAAAATAAATAAAAAATAAATTAAAAAAAAGAATAATACTGTCATTTCAAAATTGTACACAGTGCATTCCTCTGTATAATCCTTCCAAACTCTATACCAGCTTCTGATTCAATATGGCAATCTGAGGAACCAATCTCCTACTTCATCCCTGAGCAAAAGCTAAAGAGGCAGGCATAAATTGGGAGAAAATACTGAGGCCTTGCACTCTGGAAGAAACCTGGGGCCCAATTAAGCAGGATATCAGCTCAAAGATGATGCAGTAATTTTTTGTCTATCTACCTTTCTGGGGCAGACTGAATCACATATTTTACCAGGGCTAAATCCACTTTCCATGGCTCTGCTTCCGAGATGATATGATCTTTAAATGAGAATCCAGGAGGTGCAAAAACTTATACAAAGGAGCAAGGCAGGTGAAAAACTATCAGCAGACAAAATTTCACAAAATACTGGAAGACAGAAAGGAGACTGAAGAATATTGAGAGAGGAAGCAATGTGGAGAGTTAAGACTAAAGTCTATGTGGAGGGACCAGAACAGAGGGTGTTTGCTAAAACAAAACAATGAAAGGAATCTTGGATTAGAAAGCACAAAGTAGGACAGAGGACAAGATTGAAAAATGAAGCAGAAAACAAAGTAATGCTTTAAAGATTGGGTATTTCATCCCCAATTCTACTTGTGTCTGTTGAATATAAGCAAAGCTGTTTACTGCCAGGCAGCTAGAGATATTTTCTTCAGGAAAATAAAAAAGAAAGAAAGAAAAAAAGGAACACATTTAACTTGAAAAAATTTTTTAAAATTTTAATAATTACATAATCTGGAAAGAAGTAGGGAAACCAGTGAGTTTGGGTACCCCAGAATAGAGCCTCTGTCAATACAATCTTTCCAGACTATTGCACAACGCTCAATTTCCTGTCAAAGCTTTTCAATCTATACACTGTGCTCATAAGCATTACAACCCCCATGCGATTTGTGTTCCTCTATTTGTAATAATGTAGAAGCAAGGATTACCAAATATGTGAAGAAAACCTGTAGCATGACAGAGAAAGAGAGGGATAAACCAATAATAAGACTTACCTCAGGCAAAATAACTATTATTCCCAGAAATATCAAAGAAGATAATGTAGTATTAAGAATGCTATTTTTAAAATGCAATTCTGTAATTATGTCAATGAATGTCATCACTCAAACTACTTGCCAGTTCCTTATGTTTCTCCTTCAGACTTTATGTATTTTTCTACAGAACAGTCATAAGAGAATGGCAAAGTTTTGAAGACGTAAACACGAGACTCTGGAGTTAGAACAAGTTAGAACAAGAATATAGCTCCTCTACGTAGCTCCTCTACATTGTATACCTACAATGATATGTCTGGAATTGATTGTGAGTAGTAAAGAATAGGGCTAGTTAGATCCCTTTATATTGTACAGGTTACATGTTAGTGAAGAGTGTAGATCATGTCTATTATCTATTTCCAGGATTTAGCTCAGTGACTATCAGACTTTACATAATCATTATTATTCCCATGAACATTAACTATTTGTCATTGTGCTATAAGGAAATTTAAAATATTCAAATATTAAAAATTTAAAATATTCTAGTCTAATAATTAAAGGATAAACAATCTGTAAATCATAAAACATGAAAGCAAAACACTGTATTAATCCCTGAAAAAATAAAGAAACGTAAAACGGAACTCCCAAAATTGGCCTTGTAGTCAGAAATCTGGTCATTTCTGTAGCAAACTTTGTTTTACCTCATTAACCCAACATGCGGTCTTTAGTTAGTGGCACAGCTCCATCACCAAATAAGACAGGATATGCCATTTCTCTGTCATGTGAGGATGGCATTATTTCTCCTTCCTACTGATATTTACACAAGCTGCCTCTACTGGCACATTACCCTTGCCAGTCCTCCATTCCCACCCATCTGTCTCTAGGCATCTCCATCCTCTTAGCCTGGCAAACTAACTAGAAGTCATCATTTATCTCTAACTTTAGATGTGACTTTTCTTTGAGAACATTCTATAGTTTGGTGCTTACATAGAATTCATTGCACTTAAAACAATATTTCAATAGCTTTTTCCTCATAAAATTACTCCACTGCTCAGTGAACTCCTAGAAGTCAGTGGCCATGTCCCTATTGTTATGTTGCGCTCTGAAGACTTAGCACAGTGGTTGTTAAAGTAGGTGCTCAATAAATAAATCAAATCAAATATTTTCATTGGATCCTACTAACAAAAAAATTTCCTATCAACTAATTACATGTTTCCATTTATGAATGCATATTACAGCCAACAGAAGTTGGCAAATAATACATGGTAAGATGTATTTTACCCAGTGGCTCATCTCATGGGTCATGAGCTGACAACTGTAAATCATTCTCATGAATATGTACAAACGAATACCACAGCACAGATGATCAGTCATTTCTGTGGTTCTACCAACACAGACTGCTGATGCTAAACACATTATGTAATAACGCACATTGATAAATACCACGAATATCATATCAAGCCATACTAGTATCTAATCCTATCATAATCTTACATGTTGCCTGTATTTTACAGGATATTTATTAAACTTATGGGAATCCATCTGTGGAATACTGCACTAAGTTTTCCTTGAACCCACTCCCGATTTATTTACCAAGGAAAATCACTGCAGCCATGTAATCCTGTATCTATTCTTAAATCAAGCTTAAAAAGCCAGGGACTAAGCAGCCATTTTAAAGGAATAATATTTTTTTTCCACAAAGACTGCCTCTCTTCAGAAATAACCTTCTACACTTTACAATATGCCATGCATGAAATATTCACAGAAACTCTTTTCTCTTCTCTAGTCTTTTTTCTCTTTCTTTCTTACTTCCTTCCTTTTCCTTTCTTTCTTTCTTTCTTTCTTTCTTTCCTTCCTTCCTTCCAATAAAAATCAATGAATAAGGACTATCTTATCCATGTTAAGTGGAAGTCTAAAAAAATAAAATAATATAAACCATAGATCTCTAACATCTAATATGAAGAAATGAGATTTATACTAAGAAAGTAATTATATGTGACTATATGATATGCATTTTGATCCCTTGCTCACAGAAATAATAATGCACTGAGGCCCCAAGCATAATTCCTACAGAGGAGTAACTATTAAAATGGGAATTCAATAATAATAATAATATTTTCTACATGTTTATACATTTTACGATTTGTAATTCATCCTTATACTCATTAACTCATTCAATATTCACATTTACCCTGGAGGGAAGCTACTATGATGCCTATTTTACAGATGTGTAAACAATTTGAGAGAGAAAAAAATGACTTGAAGAAGATTATAGAGCTGAAAATAATGAATGGTCTTTCTCTTGCTTTTATGTTTGGCATTCTCTATTCCCAGTTACTAAAAAACTTAAAAACACACAAGAATTTTACAGTTACATAAGGATTATGTGAAGTTACACGTATGAGAAATTCACGTGCAAGCTTGAGAAATTTACCACCACTTTGACATTATAATCCAAGCCTGCTTTTCATCTGATAAATTTGAACTATCTTTTGTGTTTGGTTTTTTGGGGTTTTGTTGTTGTTGTTTTTGTGTGTGTGTGTGGGTTTTGTTTTTTTTGGGGGGGTTATTTGCTTTAGTAATTGGAAGAGACATTTTTGTTTTTTCATTTATTTATTTATTTATTTTTCATAAACATATAATATATTTTTATTCCCAGGGGTACAGGTCTGTGAATCGCCAGGTTTGGAGGACACTTTTTTTTTTTTTTTTTAAGATTTTATTTGACAGTGAGAGAGAGAGATCACAAGTAGGCAGAGAGGCAGGCAGAGAGAGAGAGGGGAGGAAGCAGGCTCCCCACAGATCAGAGAGCCCAATGCAGGGCTCGATCCCAGGACCCTGGGATCATGACCTGAGCTAAAGGCAGAGGCTTCAACACACTGAGCCACCCATTCACCCCAAGGAGGAGACATTTTAATCTTAACCCATATTGCTGTCATAATTTCATTTTTGAAAATACTTCTTTGGATTGAAATCTCAATGTAGATCTTTGATTTCATTTTCTAACTGAATTTATTTAAACCTGTTGATTCATTTTTAGTAATTCTTAAATAAGAAACTTCAAAAATAGTTTTAAAATGTTTAAGTCAAAGTGTTACATTACACTTGTAAGGTGTCAGTTTGGAGGAGTGATTTTGATATGCTTGCTTCTCATTTTCTAATTTGTAAACTAAACTTTTTATAAACATGTCACACTTTTGAGAAATACAAAAAGCCTATGCTAAAAAGCCACTCTTTTAGAAATCACGGCAAAGTGGATAAAGCGATAGAAGCCAAGAAGTATGTTAGCCATGGAGTATTTGCTTGTAGGTTTTCCACGGGACAAAATCCTTCTGAGGTAGTTGGCTGTATAACTACTATTTACCATGTATGTGGGTTTCCAAATAAATGCAATCATTTAAAATCTATTTGGTATTCTCTGTTTATTTGGAATGAACCAAGAAGTAGCAATGAAAATAAATAATGATCATGTGCTAAGAGCCAAAACAGTTTGGCCAACTGTATAATAATTAAAAGGAAAAGAGGGAAACACAGATTCTTACATTTTGTTTGTGTGTGCTTTTTTGGGAGGCCACGATAAGGCTTCAAAGAGGATCAAACCAGGCCCTGACTTGTGCCTCCTTTAAAGGCTAAATAGCCGAACAAAAGGATAAGGTAAATAAAGTCGAGTAGCACTGAGCAAAGGTCTGTGCTATGTGTTGTGCGCTCGCCTACATGACGTCCCACACGCTTGTTAGTCAGATAGACGATTTGGCCGGGGTCAGAAATTCTTGGCTGGTCCTTGCTGTCCTTGCACAGGCTATAGACAACACCACTGTAAGACTGTGCTGTGCTTACACAAACTATGTCTTGAGTGGCCTTGAAGTAGGTACCTCTGGCGCTAGAAGGTCTGCTATTGGTGCTTGGGAAGTAGATAATGGGAAAGCTTGAAGGATTGTCTGTGCATGTTGCAAACTCTTTAGTAATCAGCTAAAAAGAGATACTTTTCTTATGGTTGTTTCTGTTAGCTATATAATGCCTCACAGCCTTGAATAAAATCAGCACTATTGGACATCTTCCTTGGTGCTCCTCCTGCCCCCATCTCTTTGTCTCTTAATTTCTTTTCACCATCCTCTTACCCTCTGGACCCTGGTCGGTTTGTCGCGCCGGCTGCAACAGCTTTTCACAGACCTCTCGTCTTCTCAAGAAGTAACACTCAGTGAGTGGATACTTGGGTTCTATTCCATCCCTTCATCACTTGAAATTCGACCTTTATGAAAACTTTTGTATTGGAACTTGAATAACTTGTATCATTGTCTTTGTAAATGATGTCAAAATAACTCAGAAATAAGCTGTCTCACGATTAAGAAGCCATGTGATTTAATCAAAAGGCCACATTCATGGAAACAATTTATTAATAGATGTTGGGGTTTGCACTTGTATTTCCCAAATAATTACCTTAAAGTATGTATAATCATTTTATCCAAGTCTTAAACTACTACCTGAATTGTGAAAAATTGAGCTTGTTTGTTCATTTGCTCCCCTCTCTTCCCTCCGTTCCTTCCTTCTTTCCCATCCTTCCTCAACTCCTCCCTTCTTTCTTTCTTTCTTTTTTTTCTTTTCTTCTTTTCTTCCTGGGAAATCATTTGACAACAATTGAGAGACTTGCTCCAAGGCATATAACTCATAACAATGAATTCATTATAATTAACCCTTATTATATCCCAGACATCAAGTTTGTAATCACTATCAGGGCCCTACTTCTATCACTTGGACCACTCAGTGTGCTCCCCACTTCCAGCTATTAGGTGTCTGCATCTCTGTCTCAAGGGGCTTGTGTTCTAGAACCACAGTGTTATCCTGTCACCCAGGAAATCTGGAGGTGCCAGGAAATTAGCACTTTCTCCTAACAGCCCCCAACTGTGCGCTGACAGAAGTCTGTGCACAAACACGTCAGCCCCCTTTTCCCGTAACTGGGATAATTCTGAAGCAATTATGATTATTACACTTTTCAATGGATTGTTTTTGAGAGTAAGCTCCAGTCCCCCACGGTGATAGCCTGCTTCATAATGTGAGCTTTATTGATGACTTTACTATTTCATTATTTCCATTTGGCTAGCCCTATTTTCTGAAATCAACTCTCAAATAAACTACTTAAACTTAAATCCTTTTGTTAGAGCATGTTTCAGGAAGACCCAACACTAAGGCACTTTGCTATTGTTTTTCAAATACATGTTGTATTATTTGTCACAAATGAGCTGTGAGTTGGGTTTTACGAAGACCACCTCACTGTAGTGCACTAACAGCTATACAGACATAGCAGTTAGGAAATCATAGCATGATGACAACACTGTTGGTAACCATTAGGAAAACACAAGCAAGAAGATACTCTTAACAGAGCTGATTTATATTTAATTTAGATGGTCAAAGTTGGCAACAATCAGGCACTTTATAATGACCTACATCCCCATATTAAATATCTAATCAGTACATAACATTTTGGCTCTTCTAATTTGAGTAAAAACGTATAGACAAGAATCATTAAAAATAAAAACAAAATGAACTAAAATTTAACTTTTAGCAAAAAAGTAAAAAAAAAAAACAGAAGTTTTTGCACATTACTTTGTAATAAAAATACTCTGGTTGGATAGGTGTTGGAGTTAATGTGAGCTGTTGGCAAAGGCTGAGTCCATAATGTAGCTGGCTCCCAAGACCTAGCTGTCAGGCAGCAAATACCCTATCAGTGGTCATGAGATTGTAGCCATGCACACAAAAATCTGGCCATTGTTGAAAATGTATAATCAACTTGGGAGAGAAACAATAAAACTTGCAAACAAATATGTTTGGTAAGTGTTATCTTTTTTTGTTTGATTTGTGAGTTTCTTTTTAGCATATGGGGAAATTTTCTGTGAGTTACACAATGGGAGCCAGAATAGCAGGATTGAAGGAGGATTGAAGGAAAAAAAAAAAAAAAGTTAGCTAGTGCAAATGGCTCCTCCATTATATTCCAACAAAGTACTATTTACTATCTTCCCAATCAAGTTGGCATTTATATCACGATTCAGTTTACTCTTTTAAACCAAGAAGACAACCGCCACGCCAAACACCCAACCCCCCAACCCCCACCCCCCCACCCCTCCCACCACTCCCCCCCAGCGTACCCTTTCAGGAGCCTGCTGCCTCCTACTTGGGCTTTTTCACTAGGGACTTTGTTTTTTTCGCTTCTCTTATTCTTTCTTTTTTTCTTTCCTTCTTTTTTTTTCCTCCTCCCCATAATTAGAGGGTCTCACTGAGACAAACCACTCCTCTTTTCTTTTTTTATTTTTTATTTTTATTTGTTAAGTAGTTCAAACTGGCTAAAGCCAAACAGAAATGTACATTGTGTTTCCATTAGGATCAATGTGAAAGTTTAAACATTATTTTCAAGCAGAATGGTGTCCCAAATTGTGTTTAAAGCATAAATGTAACACTTAAATGCCTGCTGATGCCAAAAAATATTTAAAGTAATTTATTCTGCTTATTATCTAGAATAGTATTTTTAAAACCTGAGTAATGTATGAAAATGTTTAAAGAAAAGAAAACTCTTTCAAACTCCTAGGACTGACTTAAACAATTTCTTAATCACATTGTACTTAACCATGTATAAATTTAAAACCAAGCTTAATTTCAACACAGTACAGTTCTTAAAATATTTAAAATTTCAAATTTAGTAAAAATGAAACAATGACAACGGAATTCAAGTTAACTCTAACTAAGGTGGCAAATGATGCCATTTACCTGAAACTATTCTGTCCCTCTCACATGCAGATGGTACTATAAGTCATAGTACTATACTACAGGTGTACATGTGTATATAAACAGCAATATTCCTACCATCTTATCTTTTCCATTTTAAACTTTTACTGATACAGAATATTTTTTAAATTATTTGGCCTTCATTGGATGTGGATGGTACATAAGAAAGCCCAAAATATTTAAGATATATGGTACCTAAATCGTCACAAATGCAAACAGAAGTGTAGTCACTGGAATTGGCTTGCCATATTTCATTACAATATTTTTAGATTATTACTGACATAGGAGCAAAAAATAAAAATTACTGTGGTAAATTGTTGAACTCCCAATTTCTGAGCCAGTTTTTAAAACTCTAATGTAAAACATTATTTGTGTGGGAAATGCATTCTTTTTTTTTTTTTTAAGATTTTATTTGTTTATTTGACAGACAGATATCACAAGTAGACAGAGATGCAGGCAGAGAGAGAGAGAGAGAGAGGGAAGCAGGCTCCCTGCTGAGCAGAGAGCCTGATGCGGGACTCGATCCCAGGACCCTGAGATCATGATCTGAGCTGAAGGCAATGGCTTAACCCACTGAGCCACCCAGGCGCCCGGGAAATGTATTCTAAATCTAAAAATAGATCATTTCAAGTGATTTGATGAACATTTGGTGTTTTAGGAATGGACCTGGGCGTAATCAAAATGCTAGACTCTGTCCCTTAGTAAGTTGCTGTATCTGCAGAATCCAGGAGTCCTCTTTAAGCAATCTTTCCCAGTTGATACCTTTACAAGTTAGAGACAGGCCCCAGACATGTGTTACTTCACTGCCCGATTTCCTCTGAAGTCAACTCATAAATTACACACTATTAGGTTGCATATTCTCTATTCTACAATCAAATAACCATAAAGACTTAAAGAAAGAATAGATCTTAAAATATAATCTGTGTGCTCTGGCTTTAGGTGAGTAAAAATCCAAACATTAAGCATAAGTAGCTGTCTAGTCTCATCAAACAAAGACAAACTCAAAAGGTCATTCAGGAAAAACATGTAAGATAAAGCAAAGGAAATATTAAAAGAAAAAAAGTTTTAAGGGAGAATGAGACAAAATAAAATGAACAGGTAGCTAAGGCTAGCACTGAATTGTTGGGACGTCTAGGCTGGTCAATTCATTACTCTTGTAAAAATCAACATTGAGGATATTACTTGCAGCTGATACGACATCATCAAGTAAGACCAAGTCAACAATATCTAATTTTTGCACTACATGAGATAGTTAGAGTAAAATGTGAGCAGAACATTCTTCAAAACCTGAGGAGGGGTTCAACTACTTCTTTTAATGCTACCACCACACTAACACAAAAAGGTCTCTCTCCCCTCTCCAATTTAATTTTTCCTGTGGCACATCAGAAATTACACACATGCTGAAAACCCGTAAGGAAGTCTAACTGATGTTTTTTGAGGTAGAAAACTGTGCAATATAAAGAAACTCACCATTTGTTTAAAATATCCAGACTTATTTGACAAATACGATATTTTAGCTTATCTTGTTTAACATTCACCAAGATATCCAGAACAGACCAGCACATTTCAAAAACTCTCCCCAAAGTTTTTATTTTTTCCTTTGGCTGTGCATTCTGAAAAGATCACATGTGCACGCGTGCACAAACACAGATATATGTGTACACAAATGAGTCTAACTATAAGCACAGGGATAAGTTGGGATTTCCTAAATGACACCTGATTCAAATGGCCATGTTATCTGACCCAAATATCTCACAATCTCTCCAATTTCAAATTAACCGAATAAACACATGCATTGGATACAGGCATTTGGGGTTAAGCCTTTAGCTTGATTTGTTTGATTTTTCTCTTTCCTTTCCATATGACACAAGTCAGATCCCTTCTCTTCTGAGATTTTCTGATCAAAGCCTGGCTTTTACCTGGTTCAAACAAATCCTTGATGCACTGTCTCTTCCCTCCATTGCCTCTGGCACTTCTCTGTGTCCCCCACAAACATTGCAGGGAAGTGAGGGAGTCAGGTCTTAGACATAGACTCTTCCTCTGGAAGGGTACCCTGAGCTACAAAGGGCTCCCACGGGTGGCAAAAAACAGAGCACGGAGTCACTTTAATACCATGGAAATATTCTGTGGTCTCTGAATTTGGCTAGACCTCATTGAAGTCAAGCCTTTGACTCCTATGCTAGAATATCATATTTAATGTTGTTTTTAAGGTGGTAAATTCCCACGCTTAAAAGCCAATGATCAATCTGACACATTCTTAATTGCAGAAGATTAATTACACCAGGAAGAAGAAAATGAGAATAAAACCAATTAAAGTCCACATATGATAGATGATGTATTCTTCACATTATAAGTGCTTCACAGGATATATTATCTTTGTCCACCTGTCAGACCATGTACGAAAGCCTCCTGCATCTAAGGGCAATGAACAAAACGGCAGGCAACATCACATAAAAAATACCAGCAGGAAGTACATTTGTTGTGGCAGCAAGTGTTACATCCTTATTATCAGGAGATATTACCTGAATGTCATCACTCTAAAGCCCTTTCCATTTGCCATAATTTGTTAGAGAATAGGGGGGTTTGTGATAACAACAACCAGGTGAGGCACAGCGTGGAAAATGTGTAACCCTGTCATTTCAAAATGAAAATAATTTATTGCCTTAGTGTGGTCTATTCAAATAATGGTTGAAGCCCACTGTCCAACTACATTATTATCAGGCCACAGCCTTCAGCCCAGAAATGCCTTCACCAAATTGTCCTCCATCACTAAAATGTGCGTATTCATGATTTATGAGAGCTGAATGAATTACTCAAAAAGAATCACCTTCTCAAAAATATTGATGTTAAGTTGAAACTGAAATTGTTTAATTCGAATATATGGAGGGCGGTGGTGGAGAGCTGCTATTTCTTTGGAATCTAAAGAGACAACCTAATAAAACACTTTCATCTAGCTTTAATTGAGACTGCTTGTATGCTGACGAAACCTGCTAGTTAAATCACAGATTTAATGAAGATTTAGTTCCCAAAGTATGTCTTTCCCTAAAACATAACAATTTCTAAGACATCAAAAGTGCCCTGTCATGTGGCATATGCTGTTGTAAATATCTTTTATTACATTCAACAGAAAAGTAAATAGACTATTTAAATAAACTCCAGGCAATCGGAATCATACACCTGCCTCTTTGTCTACTTTTCTGTTAGAAGAAATTGCCAAGTTTATAAACGAAAGCCGAGCATGCAGCACTCTCTATAAACACTCTGTGCCTCTGGGACTCAGGTGAGAGCTAGTGTTTGAAACATTTCCAATTTCAACACTCCTTTACAGGTATAAATTGGACTCATCTCTGTACTTCTGAAATATATAGGCAAATAATCTGCTTTGTAGACCTAGGCTTCATTAGGTTTATTTTTCCCCCTTGTTTGTTTTCAAATTCTTTTGTTTTTGTTTTTGGAAAATCAGAAGTAAAACAAAACAGAAGGGAAGAGCTCATTTTAATAATAAAAATAGGGAATAATATCAAAATATGACACCACACCTCAGACATGGATTTCATTTCCAAGAGCACTTCAGCTCTGCCATGATCCACTGTGGGTATCTGGCCACCCTCCGAGTTTCCATTGACAACTCCCCGCATTTTAAGTGAAATCCCTACCCCCTGCCTGGGCAGCACTGTACCTCCTGTACGCTCAAAATGTCTTACTGGGCTGAGAGGTACAAAGTACATTCTGGGATGTCTCCGTGATAATACTTGAGCAGATGAACACGCACTTTGCAATCACAAGGGGCAATTTGTGTGACATCTAGTTTGCTGTCTCCAAGGGCCAGAATATTTTTTTGTGACTTACATTGGTGACTGACTGATTTAGTTCAACCGCAACTGATTTGGAGAACCATCTGCACTAATGAACCGGCGCTTCAGGTTCTTGTGTAGAATGAGTAGCCACTAGACTGCATGTACTCTCTACAAGTCAATAAGCGGAATTAATGGGGGACAAAGGATATAGTTATTCAACCGAGATAATGAAAATATTCCTTGAAAAAGTGTTGTTAGCTATCTCAACATAACCTGACTTCTAAAAATGTTTGACTTGTTTTTGATAGGTGAAAATTAGCAATCTTGTTATCCTTTTAGTTACACAATGTATGTTCCTTAAAAGTTGTATGTTTGAACTAATATTTTTTAAAATAAATCCTTACTTTTAAAATAGCAGTCATTGTATAGAACATTGTCATCCTCACCTTCAATATAAATCCTTAGAGTTTCAAAGCAATTTCATACACAGATTACTTCATTTTCTCATCATTCCAAACATGAAAGTTCAGAAATGACCATTTCTACTTCTTTAAAGAGAACTTTGTTAAATCATCTCCTAAAATCATGTCTTTTGCATGTTAGATTATTGATTTTATATATTCTACAAACACATTTAAAAAGTAAACTTAAGCTTTATAATATTCTAGTTTAAGTATAACCAAAATTTATTTTGTCACATTAAAATTTTACATTTTAGAATAATCTCTTTTTCAGTAATCCCTTCATAAATAATCTTTTCAAATTACCTGAATTTGAGCATTCCATCTGTTTCTTGATGGACACCTCCCAAATCCAAAACTTTACTTTTCCTTAAGGTACACAGAGATGGGGAAGAAGTGAATGGAATTGCAGAGGCAAGCGTTTGACATGGCTTCAGGTATTCGTTATAGATTACACCTTGAGAAGGTACTGTGATGGTCAGGCAAAGAGTGAGTGAGGCAGCTAATGTAATTGATCTGTGAATACATTTTCTAGGCTATATACCTCCATCCAGTATATAGATATTCACTCAACTCTTCCTATGGTGTAAATGCCCGGGGAGTCCGTTCTTCCTTCCTTTCTTTTTCCTTCCTTCCTCCCTCTCTCCCTCCCTTTCTCAGTTCCTTCTTCTCTTTCTCTCTTTCTATCTTAGATTTTATTATTTATTTGAGAGAGAGAAAGCAAAAGAAAGAGCGGGGCTGGGGTGGGTGAGGGTGTGGGAGAAGCAGGTTCCCCGCTGAGCAGGGACCTCAATGGAAAGGGGCTTGATCCTAAAATCCTTAAGGCGCTTAATCAGCTGAGCCACTCACGATCCCACTCTCCTCTCCTCTCCTCCTCTGCTTTCCCCTTCCTCCCTTCCTTCTCTTCTTTTCTCTTCTCTTCTAGTATGCAGCAGATGAATGTATAACAGACTTTTCCAAACCTTGATACAAGCCAAAACAAAGCATCAGAGAGACAACTCAATCCCCCCAGTGATGGACAGGGATAGAGAAGACTAACCATTTGAAAGAACAGATTGTGTGTTGTTGTTGTTGTTTTTTCTTTTCTTTACAAGAGTAGGATGGGCAAAGGGAAATCAAGTTTTATAATATGTTGCAAGATCAGATGGTGTCATCTAATTGAGCAAATAGATAACAATGTTCATTGAAGGGTAATTTTAGGTAATGGTATTGAAAGCATGACAATTTATCATGGATAATTTCCTCATACCTAGGGTACTTGTTTATAATGTTTTTATTATTTATTTTTGTTTATAATTGGTATTCTAAGATGACAATTTGAACAGCACTTCTTTGTACATGTTTAAATCATACTTACAGGTATGGCAAATTTCAGAACCTAGAAATAACCAGGTTGGACCAAGTCCTGTGATTTCCACCCCTCAAAAGACTCACCACTATTATAAATAAAGGAGGTAACTTAGGATAGAAGAAATTAATGAGGTCATTTAATTTTGATGTCTAAAATCAGTATTTATTTATTTATTTATTGAATATTTTATTTTATTTATTTATTTGACAGAGAGAGATCACAAGTAGGCAGAGAGGCAGAGAGAGAAAGAGGAGGAAGCAGGCTCCCTGCTGAGCAAAGAGCCTGAGATCGAGACCTGAGCCAAAGGCAGTGGCTTAACCCACTGAGACACCCAGGCGCCCTAAAATCAGTATTTATTAAGTTTATAAGACAAAGGAAAAGTGGAACTATACCCCAGTTTTATTGGTATGCTATTCTAAATATAATATGTGTAAGATATTAATCAGTCATAATGATTTGAAAGATTTCATTTTTGTTCTCCAGATTTGAAAACTAGAAACTGATGATTAGCAAGAACACAAATGCATATGCAATTGGGCGAACTTCAAAAGAGAGGGAGTCACAGTAAATAAAATGTGTAAATATGTGTGTATGTGTGTGCATCACCTAAAAAATCAGATGCCTAGAGTGCAACATTTTAATATTCTTTCTCTATATAACAAAATTACTTCTAGTAATAACCATGAAATTAAATAAATAATAATGACCAAATAGTAACAATGTTCTCTTACTGAAGATTTGATAAAGTGAAATAATCCTAACAATTAAAAAGTAAATATTACAGTGCAGAAAAGCAATATTTAATGAATTTTAATTAGACTTCCACACTTTCAATCAGGGAGATGCACATATATTGCTCTAATATAGTAGGTAAAAATAACATTACACTTTCTCATTTCTAGTCTTATTTGTGAAAAATTGTCAATAACTCAGCATATCCACATTCAATAGCAGACGACTAGAATTGCCAATCTATCTTCACTCATACATTTTTATTAATTTTAACTACTACAAATTTCTTTTACCTGAAGCAACACACAGAAAAAGTCCTAAACACAAACATAACTTTGGCAGATATTAGTAAAAATCCATTGTATAATAAATTTCAGAATTCGGAATTTGTTTCTTCAAAATCTATTCTAGTTCTAGTTTCCAATTTAAAACAAACCATAAGTGACTCTTAATCTCACAAAACAAATTGAGGGTTGCTGGGGGGAGGGGGTTTTGGGAGAAGCGGGTGGGATTATGGACATTGGGGAGGGTATGTGCTTTGGTGAGTGCTGTGAAGTGTGTAAACCTGGTGATTCACAGACCTGTACCCCTGGGGATAAAAATATATGTTTATAAAAAATAAAAAATTAAAAGTTAAAAAAAATTAAAAATTTTAATTAAAAAAATTTAAACAAACAAACAAAAAACTCCAAGAGGCACAGAGACCATAGAATTGAAGAAACAGAAATTCTTTTACTTCATATTGACAATTCTGTGCTACTATTGCTTATTTCAAAACTATTGTTTAAATGCAACAGTGTGTAACCCCATGTAGCACATTCAGATTGCCCTTGAAGGGAGCTAGATTGATTCTGAACTGATGAATTTATTTCCAAAATGAATAGGTGTAGCTATTTCTCACTGCATAACTGGGAGTTTTCCATATTAACTTTCATACAGATTACAATAGTTATTAAAGTATCAGCATAAGATATGCTACTGTGAAGCTTAAGTCTATGTTATTAAAACTTCAGTTCCTGTGCCAATTGCTCATTAAAGTTAAAAAAAAAAAATTCTGGGAAGAATATTCTATCACAACCATTGTTCAGAATTGGTAATGCAAATTGATAATAAAAAAGACTTTTGGACAATTTTATTCTATTTTTAATTCTCTATAGATCATGCCTTCCGTTATTGCCTGCACCCAGAGGTGACTGCTTCTACCTCCCTATCCTTGGTACACCAATGGTGTTTGTTAGTCTTTAATATTGACAGTGCAAACTAGCAGTAAGAGAGGGAAATGATTCTAATTATAAGTTATGTGCAAATTATTTTTTACTACCTTAATGACACATTTCAAAGTAAAATCAAAGAATCTTACAGACACTCTTTAATTAATCCTCAAACATCCCTTTCTGTGAGGTCAGGAACAGGGTGATACTGAATCTATATTATAGATTAGAGGAGAAACAGTTCAGGAAGGTAAAGTAACTTCTCTCTACCATAAAACAAGCCATTGTTAAGTTCGTATTGAATTCTGGGCTTCTAGCTCTGAGATCTATATCTAACTATAGCCTTGTCTCTTCCTTATGAAATTCTACTATTTTAAAACACCTAATTTTGTCACCTACCTGGTACTCCATGAATAAAATACTCACAAAAAGCAAATTATCAGAGCCCTCTTTAACATAAGGGAAATTAGATAAGTACTGGCAAGAAAAGGCAATTAATATCATCTAACAGACATGGGATTTTTAATTTAAAAAATTACCAGGAGTAAGAATCTACTTCACGGTACTCAGTACAGCAATTCAATTTATTGAGCATTTACTATGGAAGTTAATATGGAGAACTCCCAGTAAATACTGAGCAGTTATAAGCAGCGTACCACACTCTGGTGAAACAAGGTTGAACAGAAATGAGTTTACAGAATTTTTAGGCGAAGGGCCGGAAACACACAGGAAATAGAATAAATAAATAATTTTAATTACTAAATGGTGTTATCGATGAAACAAGAAATTTGGTAGAGGTAACTGTCAGACCAGCTACCTGTCTGGAGGTGATCAGAAGGCAACATTTGAGTTTTCTCGTGAGGATGGAGAGGAATAGGCATGAAAATATCTGGAGAATGAATATGCTGAGCAGAAAAAGATCAGCAGCAGGAGCCTCAGGAATTAATAAATGCTAGAGAATAAAGAGTATAGTGAAAGGATAGGATATTGGAGTCAGAGGCAAAGACAAGTACAATCTCAAATCTCATTCTAAGTGAAATAAAACACAATGGGAAGATTTTAAGCAAATAAATTTATTTCATTTATATTTTAGAAAGATAAATAAAAGCAGTATGATGATGACTTGCAGGAATGGCAAGTATGCAATCCAGACAAGACCATGGTAGCTTGGTCTATAATAGTAGCCGTGGAAATGTTGACAAGTAGTAAGATCAGGGATGAGTTTTAAACATACAGCCAACAGTACTTACTGATAACAAGGCTGTGGAGAAACAGGGAAGGAAAGAATCAAGGATGTAACTTCAGTCTTATCCTGCAGAGCTGGAGGACAATTGCTCCAGTTCCTAAAATGAGAAGCACTTGAGGAAGAGATAATATTTGGGGTATGGGTATCTATATATATTCTTTTGGACTCCTGTTAGGTTTGGAAGTTTATTCTTCTTATAAGTGCAGACCTCACTGAGACAATGGATATTGAATGACTCTGAGGGATAAGGTCCAGCTTTGATATATAAATTTCAGAATAATCAATGTATATATAGAGCTGTGGACTAATGCTATCATTTATGGAAAGAATGAAGCAAGTGAGAAGATGACTGGGGGTAGGGGAAGCCTGGGTTACTTGAACAAATAGAAATCTTGTAGGTCAAAGCAATCTAACAAAAATTAGAAAAACTAAAGAAAGAACTACCAAAGAGTTAAACACAAAACTAAGTTAGTGTCATGTCATAGGGATTAGAAAATAAAAATATTCCCCCAAAAGGGAAATATTATCTGATTTTATTGCTGCTAAAATGTCTACTAGGACAAGGGTAGAGACCTGACCTTAGAAAAACTTAGGGTCATTTTCATTAAGAGATTTTTCAGTTACATTGTGAAAGCTAGAGTCCTATTAGAGTGAATTAAGGAGATCATAGGAAGTAAGAAAGAAAATCCATTGAGTATAGACCTTTTTTTTTTTGAAACACAGGTAAAGTGATGCCGAGGTGGCTCAGTCGGTTACACATCTGCTTAAGCTCAGGTCATGATCCCAGGATCCTGGGATAGAGCCCCACATTAGGCAACTTGCTCAGCAGAAAGCCTGCGGAATTCTCCCTCTGCTTCCCATGCACTCTCTCTCTTTCTCTCTAACAAATAAGTAAACAAAAGTCTTTTAAAAAATACAACAAAGTAGGAAAGCAGGGAAATGAGAGTTATGACATAAAGGAAAGGAAGAGCTGTTTTTCTTTATGATTGTCTACAGTAAGTCTGTATGCTAAAACAAAGTATCCCTCAGAGAGTTAGAGATTTATATTTATAAAATAAAGTGGGCAATTGCTAGAATGCAACCTTTGAGAGTGGAGACAAAATAAGAGAGAAAGAAAATAAGATCCAAGATATTAGAGTTACACACAAGGGCATATTCTTTAATGGGAATGAAGCTGAGTAGGTGAGTGTAGATGATGTAGGAAGGCAGAGAAAACATGGAAAAGTTAACTTAAAAAGTGCAAAGGTAAATTTATTAAGATATGATGGTTGAGTACCTGGCAATATTGAGTGTCCATTTGCTATCTGTGGCCATAAATACGAAATAGGCCCAGTCAACAACATTGCATACATTTTTTCAAGTAATTATCAGCTGATTGGTACAGCCAAAATTTAAGACAATTATCAGGTGAAAGTTATAATAGATGGTGAGATTGGAGAGAGAGTTAAAGGTATTTGAAAGTGAATACAGATAGTGACCAATGACAACAAAAAACCTAGGGATGGATAAGAAAAAAGTAGGATAGAGCAGGGAAAAAAAGATCAGCATGAGAATAAATAGAATGATTTCATGTGAAATTCAAAGGATTCTCAATCATAACCATCTGCAAGATAGGAAAAAGGATCTATTTGGGTATTATGTGTGTGTATGTGTCTCTGTGTCTATATATCATCACTACATGGGCCAGATGAGGAAGAAAGGAAAGAAAGTAAGAGATGGAAGCAGGGAGGGAAGTTAAAAGAGGAATGGACTTATTTGAAGGAGACATGTATCCAATAAAAGAGCAGTAATTAAACGTGCCAAGCTTCCAACTAAACTACTACTTAATGCAAATTCTCAGGTAAAAGATAAATAGTATATAATTACATCTCTGTATTGGAAAATCTATGCATTCAATAACATCTAGCAGTAAATACCCATCAGATAATCAAATAAAGCTGCATGCAGTTTTCTACTCTTTTTTTTTTTTTAAGATTTTATTTATTTATTTGACAGAGAGAAATCACAAGTAGATGGAGAGGCAGGCAGAGAGAGAGAGAGGGAAGCAGGCTCTCTGCTGAGCAGAGAGCCCGATGCGGGACTCGATCCCAGGACTCTGAGATCATGACCTGAGCCGAAGGCAGCGGCTTAACCCACTGAGCCACCCAGGCGCCCCTCTACTCTTTTTTGTACCATAAAATAGTTTCCAAAATTTTATTTTCTAAAGAGATAAAAATTATGTATATTAGAAATGCTAATGATATAAGTTATCCTGTTATGTAAATAGTGAAAAGTAGGGTAATAATATTATCATTTATGAATACATTTTTGGATATGATTATATTGAATGCATAGGACTATTTTGAATATGAATTAGTAAAGCATAGAGGAGCCACTTTTGAAAACTGGGAGCCTGCAGCCTTTCAAAAATCTCTTCTGTTTTCTACCAAATCACTTATGAATGTGGGAAGATGCAATGATGGTACTTGAGGCTCACTGTACAAATATGCAAATTAGGCATAGGGCTGGCTCCAGATCAGACAAACCTAACTTTGACTTTCTACTCCCTCATACCCTAGCTGTGTTATTAGCTCAAAGGTTTAGTTTCCTCTCTTATTATGCCAGTATTATACTATTCCTGTGCTCACAGGATTGTGGGAGAGCTAAATAAGATGCTGCATATGTAAAGCTCTTAACCACTACAGTACCCTAAAATGTCAATCAGTAATGGCAGCTACTCCCACTGCAGAGTCATGGCTTTAAAGTTGATCACAGTTTTTATTCTTTTACTGGTTTTAAAGTTAATCATAGTTTTTATTCTTTTCATGGTTAGAAAAGAAAAATATCAAAAATAATGAAATAAGAATAGGATATTTCACTCTAGAAATTTTAGAGAGAAAAATAAAAGTGTAAAGAAAATAATAATTACTTAAAATTTATCAGTTGAATTATTACCAAATGACATTATGCTGTACAGATCTTCCAGTCAAGAGAGATTTTTCTTATTTTTTTTCCTTTTAACAAGCTTTGAGCATTTTTCCATTTTTCTAAAGTATTAAATAATGAGCAAATAAATATTCAATAAACACTAGTTGGCCAATTGGTTACTATAGAAAAAAGAAAAAGTTAAATTAATGGTATATAAAAATACATTATAAAATGATAAAGTTTCCATAACAGACATGTTTATGGTAACACTTAAAGAAATTGCATCTTATAATATGATTGCATTTATTTAATGTATCAAACCAGGCAAAATTCATGTAGGCTGTTACATCGAAATAATAATTACCCTTTGTTGAGTCTCTGTGTTTGGTGTGTTCAATTTGTGACAGTGTCCTTTTAAGTCTGTATTCTAAGACAAAAGTTTATAAAAATAGTCCTCAAAAAAATGAAGAGAGAGTTTGTGATAAATTTCAGAAAAAAGTTTATAAAAATAGTCCTCAAAAAAATGAAGAGAGAGTTTGTGATAAATTTCAGAGATCTAAGTTAAAGAAGGCTAGTATTAATATTACAAAGAAGTAATCTGCAATGATAAAAACTATGGACTCTGGGGTCAAACTGCCGGAATGTAAATCCTAAACACTATCATCACTACCACTGTAGCATCAAAAGTATTATTAATTTCAAGATGGCAGCATAGGAAGTCTCTGAAGTCAATTCCTCCTATATACATACACATCAAATTTAATCTATAAAATAAGCAGCAATTCCTTCTGAAGAACTGAAGCTTCTGTATTGAACAGCTTCTGTACAACAAATGTATAAAGACTATACAGAGAAGGCTAAGAGAGACAATGACATAGTTACAATTGAAACCTCATCTCTGATGCAGTAGAGAGGAATATCTTTGAGAAGCCAAAGTGTAGACTTGCCAACTCTGGGGCAAAGCAAAGATACAAAGGCTTAAAGGACAACTAGACTGCAAATGAAAATAATCTAGTAACCCTAGAACCCCATCAAATGGAGAGGGAATTGTCAGAATTCTCACTGGAATCAGAGGTATCAGCAAGTAGTATTTTTTAGATTCCACCTCTACTTTGATAGCACAGAGGGTAGCAGAGTACAGGCACTCTAGCTAGCCTGTTGGGGCTGCCTCAATGTGTCCCACGCCCCTGGACCAGACCAACTCCAGCTATCCTTGCAGGAAGGCCCCAGCAGAGCATGCACTGGACCTTCCTACCTATGCCTGCATCAACTCCAGCCATCCTGAGAAGGCTGCCCCAATATGATGTGTTCTAAGACTCTCTGGTCTATGCCCAACCCAGCCATCCCACTAGGCATTCCAGGTGCAATGTTCTCCAGAACTCCCTAGCACATATCTGTTACAACTGTAGCTGTCCCACCAGTGTGCTCCAAAAGTCCTTCAGCCTGTTCCCACTCAAGCTGACCTGCCAAAATTGCCAGGCACATGCAGTTTACACAGAGGATGCTTCTACTCAAAGTCACTCCCTCAAACGAGTAGAGGCAGCTGGTCCACCTAATTCATAGAAATAAATACAAGAGGACAAATGAATTGAGGATATTGAGGAATATGTTCTAAATGAAAGAACAAAGTAAAATGCCAGAAGAAAACCCTAATAAAATAGAAATAAGTAATCTAATTAATAAAGAGTTCAAAGCAATGATCATAAAGATACTCAGAAAGTTTGGAAGAAGAATGCAGAAATAGTGAGAACTTCAACAAAGAGTTAGAAAATATAAGGAATAACCCATCAGAGCTGAAGAATACAATAACTGCAATGAAAAAATACACTAGAAGGAATCAATAGCAGATTAGATCATACAGAAAAATGGATCAGCAATATGGAAGACAGAATAGTGTATATCACCCAATCACATAATCAGAACAGCAAAAGAAAAAAAAAAATGTTTAAAGATGTGGATAGCCTAAGGGACCTCTGGGACATTAAGCATACTATCATTCACAACATGGGGGTTCCAGAATGAGAAGAAATATAAAGGGGCAGAAAACTTATTTGAAGAAATAATAACTAAAAACTTCCCTAACATAGGGTAAAGAACATACAACCAGGTCCAGAAAGCACAAACAGTTTCAAACAAGATGAATCCAAAGAGATCTACACCAAAACATATCACAGTTAAAATGGCAAAAGTTAATGATAAAGACTCCTAAAGGTAGCAGAAGAAAAATGAATAGTCATATACAAGGGAAATTCCAAAAAACTATCAGGTCATATTCAACAGAAACATTGCAGGCCAGAAGAAAGGAGCAGTATATATTTAAAATGATGAAAAGGGGAAAACCTACAACCAAGAATACTCTACCAGCAAGATCATCATTCAGAATTGAAGTAGAGATAGAGATTCCCAGACAAGCAAGACTAACAGAGTTTATCACCACAGAACCAAACTTACAAGAAATATTAAAAGGTCTTTAAGTGAAAAAGAAAAGGCCATAACTAGAAACAAGAAAATATATGAAAGAAAAAAACTCACTGGTAAAAGGCAAAAAAAATGGTAAAGCAATGGATCCAGCCACTTAAAAAGGTAATATGAAAGGTGAAAGACAAAAACAATATAACTACAATAAATAATGAAGGAATGCACAAAATAAAAAGATGTTAAAGTATGACACACACACACATACCCTCATGGTAAGTGCAAACCAAAAACCTACAGCAAATACACAAAAAATAAAGGAACTGAAGAATAATACTAAAAAACAAAACAAAACAAAATAATCAAACCACAAGGGAAAAGACCAAGAGAAAAAGGAAGAAACAAAGAAGAACTATAAAAACAATCAAAAACAATTAACAAAAGTGCATATCTATCAGTAATACTTTAAATGTAAATGGACTAAGCTCTATTCAAAAAAGCATGTGGTGGAAGAATAGATTAAAAACAAAAACAAAAACCCCATGTATATTCAGACTACAAGACTCACTCATGTCTAAAAACACAAAGGAACGAAGGTGAAGAGAAAAGAAAAGATTTTTTTTTTTTTTTAATTTGAGAGAGAGAATGAGAGAGAGACAGAGAGTATGAGAAGGAGAAGGGTCAAAGGGAGAAGCAGACCTCCTGCTGAGCAGGGAGCCTGATGTGGAACTCAATTCAGGGACTCCAGGATCATGAACTGAGCCAAAGGCAGTCGCTTAACCAACTGAGCCACCCAGGTGCCCAAGAAAAGATATTCTATGCAAACAGTAAATGAGAAAAAGCTGAGAAGCAATGCTTCTGTCAGAAAAAACAAACTTTAAATCAAAGACTGTAACAAAAGACAAAGAAGGACATTGCATAGTGATAACAGAGTCAATCCAACAAGAGGACACAGTATTTGTAAATATCTATGCACCCAACACAGGAGTACCCAAATATATAAAGCATGGGGGACCTGGGTGGCTCAGTCGGTTAAATGTCTGCCTTCAGCTCAGAGTCCTGGAATCAAGCCCTGCATCAAGCTCTCTGCACAACGGGTAGTCTGCTTTTCCCCCTGCCCCTCTTTCAACTCATTCTCTCTCTCTCTCTTAATCTTGCTTTCCCTCAAATACATAAATAAAAATCTTTAAAATAAATAAATATATAAAGCAAATATTAACAGACATAAAGGGAGAAAATGATAGCAATACAATAACAGTAGGTAACTTTAATACCCCTACTTACATCAATGGATAAATCATAGAGACAGAAAATCAATAAGAAAACATTTGCCTTAAGTGACACACTAGACCTGATAAACTTAATAGATGCATACATATCAGCTCATCCAAAACTGCAGAATACATGTTCTTTTCAAGTACACATAGAACATTCTCCAGGGTAGATCATATGTTAGGCTACAAAAGAAGTCTCTATAAATTTTAAAAGATGGAAATTATATCAAATATTTTCTGACCACAATAATAAGCAACTTGCAATCAATTACAAGAAGAAAACTGGAAAAAAGCATAAACTCATGGAGGCTAAATGACATGATGCCAAAAAACCAAAGTATAAATAAAGAAATCAAAGATTTAAGATTTAAAACATACATAGACTCAATTTGAAATGGAAACAGAACTTTCCTAGATCCATGGAATGCAGCAAAATTGGTTCTAAGAGGAAAGTTCATACAATACAGGCCTACCTCAAGAAACAAGTACCCCAAATAAATAATCTAACTTTACAACTAAAGGAACTAGAAAAAGAACAACAACAAAAATCCCCATGTTAGTAGAAGAAAGGAAATAATAAAGATCATAATAAGAGCAGAAATAAATGAAATAGACACTGAAAAACAATGGATAGTTAATAAAACTAAAAGCTTGATGGTATTCCATTGTGTATATATACCACATCTTCTTGATCCATTCATCTGTTGATGGACGTCTAGGTTCTTTCCATAGTTTGGCTATTGTGGACATTGCTGCTATAAACATTCAAAAGAAATGAAATCTTGCCATTTGCAACAACGTGGATGGAACTAGAGC